>NC_053026.1:96611527-96724365 GCF_003073215.2 Triticum urartu
ATAAATATTGTAAAATTCCTAAATAATTCAAATAGACTCCAAATTTGATGATTCTAATTTCTGTAAGTTCATAAATTCCCGATCTATCACATGGTGCAATTTGCACATTTTTCCATAAAGATTTTCTTCACAAACATTTATCAAATCCCATTTTTCCATTTCTGTCATATACTTTAGAAAATCACAGAGGGCTCAAATTTGATCCAAATGCCATGATTCAAATTTCCAGATGCTCCTAAGTTCATAACTTAGTTTATGAACATTTTTCTTAATACTTTATGTGCCACACAATATAATGAGCCAGTTCTTCATATTTGTCAACTTTGCCAATTCATAGGGAATTCATTTGAACTCCAAATCCAATGAAACCAACTCCTAGATGCTTCCAAAATCATGGTTTGTTAAATGGGTGCCTTTGCTCCTTTTTCAAAAATATATTTTGTACACTTCTTGCAAATCCATAAACCCCTTGATTCCATCATATCAAAATGTTTAGAAACATCCACTGACCCAATTCCAATGAAACCACTCTGGTTATTTTTCATATAACCAGAGATGCCCTAGAAAAGTCAAATTAATATTTTTAGAGCACTTTTATTTTCTGCCTTGTTGTGTTGCTTATTATGGTTGCTTTCGACGATAGTTGACGAAGTAGACAAAATGCTCGGAGTTGGAACAAAGATATTTGAAGACCTCGAAGACTTTGTTAAAACAGGCAAGCAGCCCTTTGACCATGTCTATGAAACCCTTTTTATGCATTTCGTATAGCACTTTATTATTGTTGCATCAGAATCATGATGAGATGGTAGCCACTTTGGTGGGTTGCCTTCATTTCCTCCTTGTTGATACTTGCATTGTGCATGACCCTACCTTCTTATGGGGGTTATGCCGGTGGGAGTAGAGAGGATGCTTAAGTAGTGGCTACGCAAAAAGGGATGGGAATATGCATGGTGATGGAGACAAAGTATTTTTCAAAAGACTTTTAGAAAACCCCCATCGGGTGCCACTTATGCCCGGGGGAGATGATGGGTTGGGTAACCACTTGATGACGAAGTGGTGTACCGAGGCAAGTGTGTGTGTGTTGTTTTTCAAAACGGATTGGTTTAAGTTGTGACCGTTATTCCAACCTTACATGCGCAACAACTCTACCCTTGTATGGGAAAGGGCATTATTGATTACCTAGGCCGATACTAGCTTGGAGCCCGCATTACTAGTGATGGGAGAGTTGTTGGTGCGCTCTCTCGGGACGGGGTCGTGCCAGGTAGGGCGGCCATGACTGTTTTCACAGGGCACCGGATACATCGTTGTGTCCCCTCTCGGATGTTACGATCTCGAGTGAGTCTCGTATGATGTACATCGTGAGGATACGGAACAACGAGTGGACTCCTTGTTAGTGTCATCTAGGGAAAGATAGTGATCGGGTGCTTACCCCAGGTACTTGAGGTACCGCGGGTCGTGGATGACACAGAAGTTCCCCGGATCTTGTGGGTAAAGTGTGCAACCTCTGCAGAGTGTAAAACTATTCGAATAGCCGTGTCCATGGTCAAGGACAGTTGGGTAACCACTCTTGGGCTACGTCCACATGTTTACAAACCAGTGTATGTGTTTGGATAAGTGGGAAGAACTACTTGGGTCAAGTCAAAGGACTTGACATGATTGAGTTGGGTTGATGCCCACTCTATTTATGTTGATATCTGTAACTTGTCCTCATGGTTACTTGAATTCTCCTGATGCATGTCTTACAAGTTGTTGAACATGTCATTGCACTCAAAACTAGCTTTCTACAATTTTTTTACCTATATCTTGCATTGTTGTATCTTGAGCCAAAACATGGGTTGCTTGCGAGTACATTCAAAGTACTCATTGGCTTGCCACTTGTTATTTTATTGGCCAGGCATGAAAAAAAACAGGATATGATGAAGAATACTTCGGTGAAGAACATGTGAGCTAGGACACTTCCCAGTCAGAATGCCTGTAGGGTTAAGGCAGATGGCTTGGGTCCAAGTTGTTATTGATGATTTCCGCTGCGATGATACACTCAAGACTTGACCATAATGGTCCTACTTGTGTAAAACGGTATGTATGGATGTAAGACTCTTGTTATTCAGCTTCTGTGTGTTCAGTGAGCATTGATCTCTGGGATCACTGTACACGTGCATTCGGTGATCTTGACTTATGAGTCAGGGTCCCCACAGTAGGCCTATATAAACCCCCCAGGGCACCCATGCAGGGGGATCCTTTTCCAGTAGTTCTAGACACCACATCGAGAGGGGAAGCGGGCTAGCCTTGCCCTTCTTTATCCTTTCACCGAACAGCTCAAGGAGCCTCCTGTAGCTACATGTCGATCTAGTGACCATGCGGAGACCCCGCAGAGCAGTAGTAGGGGTGTTATCTCCACGGAGAGCCCCGAAGCTGGGTAAGATCCGCCGGCGTGCATGTCTTCGCCTTTTCCCGTTTCCAGGCACCGGCGATGTTTTATTGGCTCCCACAATGATAAGCCATCCGTTGGCATAAGTCGCACCAACCACCCGACACCAATCTTTGCTCTAATTTTGTACATAATAGCATATGTAGTCGTGTACAAAATAGATTCAGATTTAGCTCCTCCATTCCAAAATAATCGTAGTTATAGGATTTTCAAGTGTCAAAATTTCAACAAGAAGCGGATAATTTAATGAGGTTTTCAAACATACAAGGTCAAATATAACATTGTATATCTAGGTCAATCCTCATAGTTCAAGAGTACTCTAAACGTGAATGCTTGTGTTTCAAAATTTCGAAGAAAGCACCAAAAGAGCCTCTACTCGCCCGAAACCGCGTGAGACCAATGTTTGGTAGTACAAGGAAATTACTTTTCTAATAACTCCAACCTGTGAAACCTACCGGCCCGACGTCCAAATGTCTAAACCGGGGTAGGTTTGTAGCTTCATCTAGACGCCACGCAAACGCATCCGAAAAACATTCATACACAATGGCCGCCTAAGCACACATGCGCGCGGCCGAAATCGCTCCCGCCCACTATTTGGGACACCTGGGATTACCATCCTACCCCCGACCCGTAGTAGGTCCGAAATTTAAGAGGGGGGGCAAAGTTTGTACTTTCCCCAAATTTCAAACAAGCGCGTCCCATTTCTATTCAAAAAAGCAAAAAACAAGCGCGTCCCTAACCGAAACACGGTTCCCCCCACCCGTCCGATTCCCCATTCGTGCTCCGTGGGCGCCAAAACTACCTCTCCACCAGCCGCGAAACCCCGGCGTCCTCCGTCCGCCACCCCATCCCACCCATCAACCGTCGCGCTCCTCCATCACGCCGGAGCCGATACCCCGACGTCGTCGTCCACCGCAACCTCAACCGCAACGCCCTCCACGGCTAGTAGTTGACGCCGAGGCCGAGCTGTCCGTACCCGAGCCAGTTCAACCATGTCGTCTTGCGCCTCACCGCTGCCGCTCCAACTTCGCCACCCTCCACCGCACCGGAGCTGTTCCTGCTACGCTGTCCTTCGCCGCCTCGGATCTGCTTCCCCTCCGCTGACATACGACCACGGCAACACAGTCAACAATTTGGCCATGGGTTCGTCCAAGCCTGCACCCTCCAGAACATCGGTTTCCCCGGTAAAAAGAAGAAAATCGGCGCGACTTGTGGAGGTGACCACACCGGCAACCGAAAAAGGTACTCCTCTTCCCTTATTCATGCAAATCTTACGTCTCTACTTGCACGGTATTCATCCCACAGAAGACACTAGTTGACCGCTTCTTCTTGATACTAGATGTTCCTAGTAACTCGCGATGCACAAGATTTATCCTCATATACTATTTCACCTTAGCTAGAGGTCCGTCGCCCCCCTGAATTTCAATTTCTGGCCACTTGATTCCCAATTAACGGAAGCATTCCCCGGCGTAACAGGCTCTAGTACGCCTATTACACCGGGGAAGCAGCGCCTCGGTGTTTATCTTAGGGGCGTGTGCGGCCTAGAGCTACTGGCGCCCGATCTAGAGGTCGGCCGGGATTAAAGGGATGGCCTGGGGGCGCTGCCAAGCACGGCGGTGGTGTGAGGTCGATGGGAGGGTGGGGCGACGGAGGCAGGGGTCTGGGCCGGTGGTCGCTGGCGGTTCGAGAAAGATCGTTAACAGTGACTGGCGGGAGGTAGACGAAGGCCATATGCCCGTTCCTTATAGATCGGACGGTTCATTAAAAAAATCGACTGACCTATTTATTTTCAGTCAACTGTTATCTTAGATATGACCACATGTGGTGGTGTGCTGGAGGAGTACCTGCATTTCATGTGCTCATATATTACAAAATCATACAGAGTAGAATCTAATTTTGTTTGCCATGCAATGTTGTAGAGCTATCATATGTCTCCTGTCATTTATTTTTCAGCCACCTGCTATCTGCTACTTTTACAGTGCACTAGTTCTGCACACACTTCACCCTTACTCTCACTGTTGTGTTTTTATGCAAGGGTATTTCAGACTCTGCTGCCATGAGAGAAGCCAAAAAGAAAAGAGAGAAGTCGCTCCAGTTTGGTGTGCGGGTAGGCAAGACACGTTTCAGCGCTATAATGGTTGCAGTGTCAGCAGATGGAGACGGTAAATGTAGCTCTGGAGTTGATGACCTCGCTCGCAATGAACCACCATCCCAGGTGCTTGCTTTAACTTCGCGGCGTCATATGTGGTTGCATGTTCCATATGGTGTCTAGCTTGTATTTGAAAGGCCGAAGTCGGTAAGATAAGGGAAGATATTTTTTTACATGAACCACCATCCCGTGAGCACCAGAAGACAAATAGCTAGTCAGGGCACTGGCCGAGCCAGTGACAAGCCCAACAAAGATAGGCATCACCTGGAAGCCAACTAAAAAGCTGCGATGGTGGCGAAGCAGCCCGCCTCCCACCAGGCTCTCAGGTCCTAGATGATCATGCTCACCACTCCAGCCGGATGTCTAGCTTGTATTGCTTCCAATTTGGTTAAATTGCATCTGCTTAGCTTACACATTATACCTTTGAATATGACATGCCTTTCTGTTTTTGGTACATACTAGTACATCTGTGTATTAACCATGTTCTTACATCAAACTAATGTTCTTGTGTATCCCTCATCAATCACTTATGACGAGGCAGGCAGGCAAGGGGACTGCTCCTCATTTAAAGAATGCAGCGTCAGCCTCCCGACATGATTCTCAAGAAACAGAAATGCTAGATGAAGATAGTGAACGTAGCTCTATATTTGATTACAGCATATCCCCTACACTAGCATCGTAGGTGCTTGCTCTAACTTGGCAGCGTGATATGTGGTTGCATGTTGCATATGGTTTCTAGATTGTAATTCTTCCAATTTGGTTAAACTGCATGTGCTAGTCTGCTTAGCTTATACATTATACATGTTAATGTGACATGCCTTCCTGTATTTAGTACATAGTACATCTATCTATTAAGCATGTCCTTACATAAAACTATTGTTTTTTTGTATCCTGCATCAATCAACATGATGAGGCACCTTTAGTATATGCAGTGCGATATTAGTTGCATCTTTCATATGATTTATAGCATGCGCTGCTTCTAATTTGTTGAAATTCCATTTATGATGGGATGCTTTTAACTTGGCAGAGTCATATTGGTTGCATATTTCATGTGGTGTCTAGCTTGCATTGCTTCTTATTTGCTGGAATGGTTTCTGCTTAGTTTACACAAACAGTTGTGAACATGCCATGTCGTCCTGTTTTTCGTACATATTCCATCCTGGTATCATGTGTTTGCCTTACATCAAAGTAGTGATTGTCAGTATGATGCATGAATGAGTTTGGAAGAGAGAATTTTATTGCTTTTTCTTGTCGGTTTTACTTGACAATTCAAAATCAATAAAGTGGAAGGAAGTTAGCAAGGCAGCGGATAAAGGTGCTCCTTCCGAATGGAGGGCCTCTATAGTTTCTACTCCTCCACACCCCTAAGATGATTTCCAAGACAACACATGCATAGACACTCAAAAAAGCTGTGTTTATGATGAGCACGTCTCTCCTAGTGCAGCATCACCGGTGCTCCCTCTAACTTAGCACTGTTATATGTGGTTGCATGTTATGTGTGATGTCTAGCTTGTATTGCTTCTAATTTTGTTGAATTCCATCTGCTTACTTTACACATTATACTTGAATAAGACACATGTTCCTGTTTCTAGAACATACAATATCTGTCTATCACACCATGTTCTTACATCAAATTACTACTATTGTGTAACCTGCAACAATCACTTATGATAAGACACGTTTGACTTCGGAGTGTGATATAGGTTACATCTCACATTCTTTTCTTGCTTGTATTACTAATTTGTTGAAATGGCACTTATGATGAGACAATTTTAACTTGGTAGAGTGATATTCGTTGCATATTTCATATGGTGTCTAGCTTTCATTGCTTCTAATTTGTTGAAATGCCTTCTCTTTAGTTTACACATCATAAGCTGTGAATATGCAATGCTGTGAATATGCAATGGCACTAATGACGAGAGACCTCTAACATGGTAGTGTGATGTTGTTTGCATCTTGCATATGATTTATTTCTTGTACTGCTTCATGTTTGTTTAGACGCCATTTATGATGAGACATTGTTAACTTGGCAGAGCGATATTTGTAGCATCTTTCATATGGTGTCTACCTTCCATTGCATTGCTTCTAATTTGGTGAAATGTCTTCTTCTTAGTTTACACATCATAGTTCTGGTTATATCTTCCGTCTTGTTTTTCATACATATTACATCCTCCTATCATGTGGTTGTCTAACATCAAAGTTCAGTTCGTCTGCATCACGCATCAATTTGTTCTGAAGAACTAAATTGTTATTTGTTTTTCTTGTCGGCTTGACTTAACATGGCACAGAGAAAGACGAACAAACACAGAATGGCAGGGAATGAGAGGCGGATGAATCCTGCAGATTCTGCTGGTACTGATGGTGCAATAGAAGGTCAAAGTCCAGCAGAAAATTCTACAAACATGGCATCCCATGCTACACGAGTTGCAAAAAAAGACAAACAAAAACAAATAGCTGCCACCAAACAAGCAGAGACAGCCCTAGTTCTTGCAACACCTACCACAGTACTACCAGCTGCACGACGTACTCGTGCGTCAACTGAGCTAGCAGCACATTCCCAAGCTCCCTTGCCACCCGACACTACTTGCCAAGCACTCTTGACACAAGACGAGTTGGCAATATCAGATGAACCTTGTGAGCTTCAACAGCAAGAAGGTAGTTGCTGGAGTCAAGTTACAGTTGCATGCTTCTTTATATGTAGTCTCACAGTTTGATGTACACTAACACTTCCTATGTTTGTTGTTGGACTAGCACCTAGGCGCAAGAGGAAACAAACATCAGGGATAATGCTCGATAGGTTAACTAAATCTAGAGGAGGAAGAATGGAGATCCATTTTGAGGCAGGTTTAAAAAGGCCACGTGATGCTATAGAGTCAGCCAAGTTAGTATTAGAGGCAGCGGTTGCTGTTAAGTGTCATGTACGTATCCTCCCAACATGGATTTAGTACAGGAATGACAAAGACGAAACCCAGTTCAACATCTTCCTCGACCATTTATCTGTAAGTATGGTTATGTATGGAAACTAGTAATATCGTCTTGCTTTGTCCAATACTTTCTAGGTTGTTGATAATGAGACTCCCATAATTTTCAACAGATGAGGTTCAATTTGGATAGCCAATATGATGCAACCAGACAAGCTTGCACCCATGTTTTCAAGTATGCTCTGCGACAGTATCGGTATAACTTGAGGAAAACTCACTATGAAGGTAAGGCTAATAGTGAACTTGCCCAAACATCTCCAGTGGAAAATATATCTGATGAAGGCTGGAGAGGCCTCGTTAAACACTGCTCTGATCCGAAGTATTAGGTACATTATATATATATATATATGTCATCAGATCACATGTTGACGTCCTATTTACGCATGTGCCACACAAATCTATATTCTTGTAGGTGAACTGTTCAAAGAACAAGGCCAACCGTACGAAAGTGAAATTCCAACAGACGACAGGATCTCGTAGCTATATTGCACACTGCGAGGCTCTTGTAATTAGCTGCTGTTTCACTCTTTTCGCTGTACCATATTATCAGATCTATATTGACTTGTTCCAAATGTAGAGGAAAGCCCGCAAGGACCAAAAAGTACCTGAACCAAATGCTGTGGAAATCTTCAAGGACTGTCACACCAGCAAGAAGAAGGGCATGAATACACCAGTCAATGCCGCTGTTGTAAGTCCTTAATCCTCATGCCTTTTAACTACTACTTAGTCTGACTTGTGCCTTGAACTGCATGGTTTGCAGCCAATGTCTATTACTCTTTTCAATTTTATACACAATTGTCTTAGCGTATCATTGCACCTTACAAGGTTTAAAAGAGAGGAGTGATGTTCCTTTGATCTTGACCCGTAATCTAGTTCCGTGCTGGACTTGCCCACACAATGTTACAATTGCCTGTTTGTTTGTTCTCAGTTGTTTTGTGATATGAATGACGTCATACTATGCTTACCATATTATAAACTTCGTCTCTTTATCCTTAGCCCTCAATACAATGTGAAGAAATAGACAATACATTAGCGATGGTACATGGTCATATGTTTGGAACCTGGTTTTATTATGTACTTTGCAATAAAATACAACTAATATTTTACATGGTTTCACCAGAATAAGTTCTGTATATAGACCAAAGCTATTTTGTTTGGTTTCGCTGCCTCCTTAATATCTTCTATTCTGGTACTACTAATGTAAAACCTCAACTTTTCAGCGAGCTATGGAAAAAATGGTGGAACCGCCACCTTCTGAAGGTGGCGAGGCAACTATAACCGCAATGTCAGCTCTTGCTGCAGTGGGTCAGTACCTGTCCACTAATAGTGCCAAAAGCACGTTCCCGCGTAATACTGGGTTGGTTGTTAAGGCAATATCGTCCAAACTGCCTCATGATCAAGATATGCAAGCTCAAAGCAATGTTGTATCTGTGCTCCAGACACAAGTCCATTCCCTAACAGAGACCCTTTGTGAAACAAGGAGAAACATTACTCAATGTCGTCAAGATATGCATGGTTTTGAAACCAGACTATCAGACATTTGCTATGTTGTTCAGGAGCCTAGGGGAAATGAAGGCGAGGGTTATGGTGCTCCATCGGACAATACAACATGAAAACGTAACAGTCAGGTTAAATGAACTAAGCTTCTGAACTTCTGGTGGTGCATTTATCTGCTAGACTGTTAAGTTTTATGCCAACCTTCCTTTTGTTGTATAGTTGTAATTTGTTTTGGTGCGATACAAAATTTATTCTTAACGTGCAGCCACCGCCTGAAGAAAACAGCAAGCCATTTTTGTATAGTGTAGGGTGTTCCCTATATTTGCACTAGTGGCGATCTTTGATGCCGAGTGGATGTAATCTGTGCAATCGCCTTAATAGCCTAGCATTAGTTTCGTCCTTATTTATTTCCTAGTCTTCTTTTTCCCTAGTTTGCTAGTGGCCGCAACTAACATGGGCCATATACGGGCCATAGGATACATGGGTCTCCTACGGGCCGTCGATAAATGGGCCTGTAATCGGTGGGCCTTGGGCCGTCGGATAAATGGGTCTACATGGGCCATAACCGGGCGTAATTGGTATCGGCCCAGCATGGTAACAGGCCGTTAATAGGCCGTAGGACAGCAAAGGCTTAATTCTGTCACAGGCATAACGAGTCGTTAATGGTCCAGAATATAGGACGGGCTGGAAACGGCGCAACGGGTTAACAGGCCAGAAACGGGACGACTCTTACCATGGGCCGAATTTGGCCCATTAGGGTAACAGGCCAGTAACGGGCCGACTCTTGCCATGGGCCAAATTTGGCCCATTAGTGGAACAGGCCACTAACGGGCCAACTCTTGCCATGGGCCGAATTTGGCCCATTAGGGGAACAGGCCAGTAACGGGCCGGAAGTAATCAAGGGCCGAAAAGGAGCCCAAGAACGTATGGGCCGTCAATAGGCCGAAAGCTAACACGAGCTGGAAACGGCCCATGTAAATCACGGGCCATTAATGGGTATAAAGAAAATTACTGTTCATTATGGGCTAGAGTCACCGTGGGCCTTTACCTGGGCCGGCCTATTATGGCACACGAAAATCTTGTGGGCCTTTACCTGGGCCGACCCATTATGGCCCGCGAAATCTTGTGGGCCTTTAGCTGGGCCAGCCCATTATGGTTCACAAAATCTCGTGGGCCTTTAGCTGGGCCGGCCCATTATGGTCCGCAAAATCTTGTGGGCCTTTAGTTGGGCCGGCGCATTTAAACTTGTTGGGCCGTGCCACATGTCGAGGTATCATAGGCGCCTTCTGTCCAGTGAGTGGATGACATCTGTCCTGACAATGAGCCGACACGTGTTTCCTCTAGCCAATGATGATTTTACACGTGGAAAATCCCCATTGGTCGGGGCTGTTAACGGGTTATCGGATCCAAAACCCGACCCGATAGCTTAACGGCGTTCCGTTACGGTGGATGCCATGTGTCGGTCACCCTTGAAGAAAGCACTTCTGTGACGCGCGATTTATCTTCATGGAAGTGGACACTTCCATGATGATAATTTTGGTAATGTCATGGAACACTTCTACGACAGCACATGTATGACTATCTTGATTCTGTCATAAATTTGTCATGGATGTACATGCATGAAAAAAAAGCGACCTACTGTGACAAACACGTATCATCACGGAAGTGTATTTTTTTGTAGTGTGTGTTCGGATGCGGGGCTACTTACTTGGGTATCCGGGCGATTGCAGCTCAGACCTGCATCCTCAGTGATGTCCGGACACATTATTTGTGGTCCGAAGAACAATTTGTACATTTCCTCGGGCGTCATGCCGAGGAAGTGTTGGATAGCTCGTGGTCCCTCCGGGTTGAACTCCCACATGCGGAGGGGACGGTGTTTGCAAGGCTGGACTCAACGAACTAGCATAACATGCACTACCATAACCAAACTGAAATCTCTCTCAAAGAGATCTCGGATACGGCTTTGCAGTATTGGCACATCCTTGGCTGGACCCCAGCTCAGCCCCCTACTGATACATGACATCAGTTGTGGTGGGAGGCCTGAGCGAAAGGTGGGGGCAGCTACCCACTTGGCACTTCGGGGAGCTGTGTTGTAGAACCACTCCCGCTGCCATAATCCGGACACCTCTAGGAAGCTACCCTCAGGCCATGGAGCGTCAGCGATTTTGCTTATTGAAGCGCCTCCGCACGCTGCATGCTGCCCCTCGATCATCTTCGGCTTCACATCGAAGGTCTTGAGCCACAGGCCGAAGTGAGGGGTAATGCGGAGGAAGGCCTCACATACGACAATAATTGATGAAATGTGAAGAAGGGAATCCGGGGCCAGATCATGAAAATCTAGCCCATACTAGAACATAAGACCCCTAACAAAGGGATCGAGAGCGAGGCCTAGTCCTCGGAGGAAGTGGGAGACGAACACGACGCTCTCGTTGGGTTCGGGGAGTAGGGACGACTTGCCCTCGGGCAGGCAGCCGATGCGAAATTTCGGCGGTCAGATATGTGGCCTCTCTCAACTTCTTGATGTCCTCCTCTATGACGGAGGAAGGCATCCACCGACCTTGAAGGTTGGATCCGGACATAGTTGATGGTCCGAAGTGCCTAAACCTGAGCTTTGGGTGTTGGAACTTGAGGCGGGAGGTGGATTCGATTAAGATCGAGAGGAAAAAGCCTTGTCCCCTTTATAAAGAGGGTGAATATCAAGCGTCCTCCTCGTGGCCGTTTGGGACTTGCCTAAGATCTAGGAGTCCTACCCATAGGCATGGTTGGATTACCCACGTCCGTATTGATGAGAATCCCGTGATAAAGGGGGCACGATCTCTGCTTCAATAAGACGTGCCAAGGAAACCGCCTCGCGAAACACGCTGAGATGGGTTATGAAAAATGATTCGAATAAAGACCTGGCTGTGGTGTGATGTCACACTACGGGGTACGTCGGCAGATTAGATTTGTGGAAATATTATTCTCTCTACGGTGGTATGTGGAACTCGTTTTGCAGAGACGGACAAGATCCTCGTGTTCAAAATCTTCTATGAAGTATTCAGAGGAGGAACCCGCCTTGCAATGCCGAAGACAATCTGCGCGCCGGACTCATTGTCATTGAAGCCTGGTTCAGGGGCTACTGAGGGAGTCCTGGATTAGGGGGTATCCGGACAGCAGGACTATATCCTTTGGCCGGACTGTTGGACTATGAAGATACAAGATTAAAGACTTCGTCCCGTGTCCGGATGGGTCTCTCCTTGGCGTGGAAGGCAAGCTTGACAATACGGATATGTAGATCTCCTTCCTTGTAACCGACTCTATGTAACCCTAGCCCCCTCCAGTGTCTATATAAACCGGAGGGTTTTGTCGGCGTTCTGGGAACGAGGGTCCCCAGAGTTGCCTGCCTGCGGCATGGCTCGAGTGTGGGCCCAGTGCGGCCCAGCTTCATCAGCTCAAGCTCAAGACCCTCGCAAGGGGCCAAGCCTTGCGGGGCGGACGACAGGAGGCTTCCTCAGGAGTAGCCTCATCAGGCAAGCTCGCGAGGAGGAGGAGAGATCAAGGCAGGGGTGCCTCGCGAGGAGTCCGCGACGCAAGCCATGACGATCGAGATTAGGCGGGCGCCGGCCTGCGCAGTGTCCCTGTTTCCCCTTCGGTGCAAAGGGAGCAAGCATAGGCCAAGGCATCGGGCAAAGGTTACCATTCTGGTGCAACGAGACCAAGACCACCAGAGCGACAGGACGGAGGTCGCCGTGGAGCCCAAGACGGCGTCGTCACTAGTGCTTTTGGCAGCCGAAGACCACCTTTGGTCAGGATAACTTGTACTAGATGTTCCCCTTCAAAATGGCCAATTGTTGGCGCCCTTCCCGCTCATTATTTGGGAAGAGGACCAGGGCCTCTATAAATAGGACTAGCCCCCGAAGAGAGAAGGGAGAGGAAAAAAGAAGGGAGAAAGAAAGAGAAAGAAAGAGAGAAGAGAAATAGAGAGAGAGAGAGATTCGGACCAAGTAGAACACACTGCACCAGCTCAAGAACACCTCTCGCGAGGCCGTTCTTCCCCCTGTATTGTTCATCATCAGCCCCTAAGGCAATCCACCACACCACACACTGGAGTAGGGTATTACACCACATCGGTGGCCCGAACTAGTGTAAACCTCGTGTCCTTTGTCTATTCTTCTTTCCAGCCTAGATTTCTTGCGAGCCATAGAAGCGCGAGTCGGTAGGGGAAAGATCTCCATGTGCACCACAGAGTTCGAACCTTAAGGGTCTGCCGGAACCCGAAATCCGACATTTGGCGCGCCAGGTAGGGGTGCGCCAGAATCTTTCTTCCGTTGTTCGCGTGTGATCTTCCGTCGTGTCCATGGCTGATGCTCGTCGGGCTCGCGCCGAGCGCCTGGCTGCTCTCGCCACCCACGTCGCCCAGACGGCGCCCGTCGGCAGACGCCCTCATCGTTCCCCGTCGCCTGCCGCTAACGCCGCAACCAACCCGGTGGGGAACGAGCAGCAGGCCTCGTCCCTGCATCCTTCAGTGCGGTGGGAGGGCCGCACCGCAACTCCGTCACTAACTCCAGCTGGTTCGTCGTTCCACACCCGTCGCACCCCCACGGACGCGCGTGCCGCGCTGCTCCTAGCAAGAGAGCTCCTGCACTACCGCCCCGTCGACGACCTCTACGAGGACTGGCTCGCCCGCATCACCGAGCTCGTCAGCGCCGCAGGGGGCTCTCCTTTGCCGTCCCTCTCGCTGCCTCACCCTCCATTCCGCGCAGGGGGCGAGGATCAGGAGGCACCTCCACCACCTCCTCCCCAAGAAGGCACCCTGGCTCCAAGGCGCGCAGCCCCAGGGTGAGACCCTCCATGTCCGGCGCTTGCGCGGCAAGAAGAGAGCTGCCAAGGGATCCCTCGTCCCCAAGAAGGTGCTCGCGCGCTCCCAGCACCGGCGCGCCAAGATCGCGTCCCTGCGCCTCCACGCCGAGACCCCGCGCTGCTCCAAGCGGCGGCGCGTGGTAATCACCAGGAGCAGGCCGAACACCAGCAAAGGGCGCCGGTGGCCACAGCAGGCTGCCGCGCCTTCACCCCTGAGCTACGCGGCGTCACATGGCTAGGCAAGTTCAAGCCGGATCTGCCCCCTCGCTATGATGGCACGACGGACCCCGCGGAATTCCTGCAGCTCTACGAGCTGGGCATCGAAGCCTCCAACGAAGACGGAAAGGTCATGGAGAACTGGTTTCCCATGGCGCTCAAGGACGGCGCCCGCACCTGGCTCTTGATCCTGGCTTCCAGCACGATCTCCTCCTGGGACAAGATGCACACTCGCTTCATTGCCAACTTCCAGGGCACTCGCGACCGGCCCCCGGACATAAGCAACCTACGCCGCATCAAGCAACAGCCAGGGGAAACCCTGCAGAAATACATCCAACGCTTCAACAACGCTCGCCTCAAGATCCCCAGGGTGACTGAGGAAGCCATTATCTCAACCTTCTCCGATGGTGTGCGCGACATCAAGATGAAGGAGGAGCTGGCAATCCATGAAGACCTGTGCACATCCCTGGAGCTGTTCAACTTGGCGACCAAGTGCGCCAGGGCTGAGGAAGGGTGCCTCTCCCTCTTTGAGCTCCCGGTTGCTGACCTAGAAGAGAAAAAGCCCAAGGCTAAGGACGTGAAGCGTAAGGGAGCTGCCGTGCTCGCAGCGGAACCAGACACCAAGCGAGGCAGGGATCAGCCTGAGTCATCCAAGGGCAGCCGATACTGCGTGTACCACGACCTCCACATCCACAACACCAAGGAATGCCAAGAGCTCAGGGCCGTGTGAGATGGGCATATCGGCTGACGCCCTGAGCGCAACGACATGGGCTATGGCCGAGGAGGAGGAAGAGGTGGAGGACGATGGGAAGACAGTGGCCCTCGCCAAGGGTGGCGTGACCGACCTTGCGAGGATCGCTGACAGGACCAGCCTCGCAAGGGAGGCTGGAGGGATCAGCCTCGTGAGGATCGCCCGCACGGCAACGCAGGCCTCCCTCCTCTACCGCCACCACCAAGAAGGAATGAAGACCAACATCAAGACGAGGGGGCTGGGGGCTTCCAGGAGCCGCGCGCAATCGCTTGCATCTTGGGTGGTGCCCAGGCCCCAGCATCACAGCACATCTTCAAGAAGTTTGCTCGTGAGGTGAATGTAGTCCTCCCCAAGCTTGAGGCCATGCGCCCTCTCAGGTGGTCTGCGTGCACCATCACGTTCAGCTCAGCGGATCAACTCAAGTGCGCGGCAATGGCCGGAGTTCTCCCGATGCTTTGCTCCCCAGTCATCAGCAATGTGCAGGTCACCAGGACCCTCGTTGATGGCGGAGCAGGACTCAACGTCCTGTCCGTCGAGACGTTCGACAATCTCCAAATGCCGTATGATCAGCTCCAGCCGACCAAGCCTTTCTCAAGAGTCACTGATGGTTCCACCCTTCCGATAGGGAAAGTTCGCCTGCCAGTCACCTTCATGCAGCGCAACAACTACCGCACCGAGCTCATTGACTTCGACGTCGCCCACATTCTCCTGCCATACAATGCCATCCTCGGGTACCCAGCCCTAGCCAAGTTCATGGCAGTGACTCACCACGGCTACAATGTCCTCAAGATGCCAGGAAGCGGTGGAGTTATCACCATACCCTGTGAGGAAAGGGACGCGGTGTGTTCACTCGAGCGTGCGTTCCAAGCCGCAGCAATCGAAGACCCAGATCACAGGAGTGGAAGACTTCCCGAGGCGACCCTTAAGAAGAAGAAGGCTTCGCCTAGCCCAAGCCATAAGGAGGTAGGCGCCTCCGAAGGCGTTGCGTCAGGATTTGCGCCCATTCAGGGAGCGCCACCCTCTGTCGCATAGGGAAGTGCGCCCGGCGCCCTCCTCAGGCAGGGCTCGGGGGCTCTTTCTTGGAGAGCCACCGACTTTGCCAAGGTCATGAGGGAGGCGCTCGGGCACCACTTGGAGGGGTGCTTCCAGGCACGTTTCCCTCAGGAAGGTACGAGGCAAGGAAGACCAAACCCTCAGGCGTTCATCGCAGGAAACACCCAGGAGCTACAGGAGTCGAGAGTCATGCGCGGCAGCCGCCGCTTGCCCGCCGTGGCCCCACATACAGGCGAGGATGGTGGGCTGCGCATCTGCATCGATGTACCAGGGCTCAACCGAGCCGCGTCTCAGGACCGCCTCTGGCCTTCGCGCGTGGGGCGTTGCGAGGGTCCACCTCACAGCTACGTTCGCAAGCCTTTCGGCCTGCCGAACGCGGTCGCCGCTCATCAGCGCCTGCTGGGGAGCATTCTGGAGGCTCAGGAGGTCAGGCATTGTGCGGTCCTGGCGGTGGTGGAGATGGCCCTCGAAGACCTACCCGTGCCCCCGGAGCCTCCCGAGGCTCCTGGGCCTGGGGGCTCGTGAGGGTCGACGTCTTCACCGCGCGTCGCCCACTTCTTCGGCATCACTTCATCTTCAACGGCATCAGGTGACATATTTCAAGTTCCAGTTTTAGCTGGGAGAGCCCACAGGGCCGCGTCGTTCCTAGGTTGCGTGGGTCCATCCCTGCGGCATGTATCCGTTTTGCTTACACTCTTTACCTACCTTGTTGGGGGCGCCCCTCGGGCTGCATCATCCCCAAGCTGCTCGGGCCTGGCCCAGCAGCGTTTGCTTTCCCCGCATCTAGTTGAAATGAATTTGCTCCTCCGCGCTTAATCTGGTTCCCATAATCGTCATCTATTGCTTATCGCGGACTTCTCCTCTCTCATGCAAAGCGCTTGCACGTTAAAAGGGGGTACCTGAGCATCGTGAATCATGGGCTCCTACTGGCTCTCCAGCCCTCACCCCCCGGCCTTGACCCACGGCATCACGACCTGTCATACCAGCGGCAGCTGAGCTCGCTCGAGGGCCAGGACCTGAGGACGTAGAGCATTTGCATTCTAACCACCCTGCAGGAACACACCATTGATAAAGGCCCAGAGCTAGGCGCAACCCGCCTCGAGGTAGGGCCTCGTGAGTCCCGCGCTGGCTCACGAGTGCCTAGATACACCTCTCCTAGCCCTAACGTGCCGGCAACGTGTCAGGGCGGGGCTGTACACGCCCCGGGGGCTCCTCCCGAAGGGGAGCCCCCCTCCCACGTACCAGTGGAAGCACCATGCTCCGCGCTGGCTGACAACACTGCCGAGGAGCGGCTATGCCCGTACACATACTAAAGCGCTATGCTCCGCGCTGGTGATAAACAACTGAGGGCGGCCCACGGCCGTACCAACCTCAGGGAGCCCGGAGCTTAGTGTCTGGCACCATTGCAATGCCTCCCCTCGGGAGTGCCGCGCGAGGGGGCTGGACACGGGGGCTACGCCCGGGCCATGCCCGAGCGCACGCCACCCAGCCAGGTCCCTCGGACCTGGTCATCGCGTGCCCCTCCCCTACTAGAGCCAATGTATGAAAACTCCTTTGAACGTCAATGGGGACTCCTGACCATCGCGACTCAGGAGCCTAACTTGCCACGTAGCCCCTCACTCCTTAGTCCCGTCCTGGTTTCCGGTCGGGGCTAACGGCGGTTGAGGTATGCGCGGGGCTGGGCCTTGCCGACGCAGAACGACCAATCCACTCCTTTGCTCCCCCTTCCCTACTTGTTGCTCGTGCGTCAAGGGGGACTCCTGAGCATCGCAACTCAGGAGCCTAACTTGCCACGTAGCCCCTCACTCCTTAGTCTCGTCCTGGTTTCCTGTCGGGGCTAACGGTGGTTGAGGTATGCGCGGGGCCGGGCCCTACCGACGTAGAGCGCAAGCAAATAGGAGGGGAAAATGCAAATTCTAGGGAATTTAAAGAAAATATTACAAGCCATAGATTGTTTCACGATGCCAAACACAAGTTTAAACGCCTCCGCGAGGCAGGGTGCATGTTGTTGGAGTAAAAACAGGACAGAAGCCGCGAAGGGATCACTCTCTAGTGGCGCTGCCGCCTGTCGTGGAGTCACGCTGGGCGACTCCGCCTCCTGAGGCCACGGAGCTGGCGGCACCGCGCCCAGGCAAGGTACTAAAGGCGCGGAACCTCCCCAGAAAAGCCTCGGCTCGACCTTTCACGGCCTCAGCGGCAGCGGCGGCAAGTTCGCCGCTCACGGGTTCCAGCAGGCTGTCGAAGTCGACGTTGGGGTCGCGCAGGTAGACGTGGCTGAGGACATGCGTCAGCGCTGTAGAAGACAGGGCACGCGCCTCGGCCTCGGCCGTGGGGCCGAGGCCGTCTGCGACATCTTCAAGCACACGGACCAGGAAGGGAAGCAGCTCGGCGGGGCCATCCTCCGCACCAGCCAATAGCTCCTCCAAGCCGCCCTCACAAAGCGTCTTCGGTGCGGCGCGAGCTTTCTTCTCTAGCTGCGCGAAGGCCACCCGATCCTCGGCCAACGCCTTCGCCTTGGCGGCTAGCTTGGTCCTCTCCGCCTTCAGCGACCGCTCCAGAGTTTCCAACCGGCCGCAGTAGTCATCAAGCTTGGTGCCCCGGTCCTTGATGGCAACCTCCCGAGCCTTCATCTCGTTCTCCTTCTCCTGGCGGCCGCGGACCTCCTTGGCGAGCTCGTCGCGCAGGCCTTGCAGCTCGACCTCCAGCGCCTTGCAGCGGCCCTAGGCAACTGCGGCGTCGCCCAGGGCAGCGTCGCGAGCGGCCTTGGCTTGGCTGGCGGCCTGCTTCTCCCCATCGGAGGCCGACATGGCCTGGCTCAGCGCTGCTCGGACGGAGGCGGCAGAACGGGCCCAGCCAGAAGCTAGCTCCAGGCGCCCGGCCACTAGGTGAGGGTCCACGCTCAGAAGATCCTCCCGCAGCTGGCTCAGTTTGTTGGCGACCCGGTCCAGGACGGCGGAAGAGGGATCAGAAGAGACGGGAACCAGTGGAGCGGGCGGAGAGGACGGCAGCGTGATCACAGCTTGGCAGGAAGGAACCCCCTGGGCCTTGGCTCCCCCCCTGCAGCATCGAGCATAGCCGCCTCCAGGGTCAGCAGGGCCACGGGGGCTGACTCCTCGCCGAAGCATCCCAGTTGGCCTCACGAAGACGATCGGGCAGGGGAGGCGCGAGCCTCGCCATCTCCTTCCGCAGCAGATGAAGGCGCCACCCTGGCAGATGGACTCGCCCCAAGTAGGGCCGCAGAAGCCCCTCTCAACCTCTTCGTTGCAGGTGCCGTCTTGGCAAAAGAATGCAGACGTCAAGCCTCGGCGGCATAAACCAAGCGAAGCACGGATCGAGCACTTACTGGTCGTCGTTCGCGGACTCAAGCAGCTTCCGGCCAAACTTGAAGCCCGAGAGCCTGCAGCTGGGGTCAGCCTTGGGAGGCCCGGAAGCAGAAGGCACGTCAGGAGGGCTGGAGCTGGCCTTAGATAGCCCGGGGACCAGAGCAGACCCTGGGAGAACTGGACCCGACCTGCCCTTCCTTGTGACCAAGGGAGAGTCCTCCCCTCCTCGCCTGGCGCCAGCCTCGTCGTCGTGCGGCATGGAGCGGAGGGCCTGTGACCTGCGCCGAGGGAAGGACTGAAGGAAATATGCCCTAGAGGCAATAATAAAGTTATTATTTATTTCCTTATTTCATGATAAATGTTTATTATTCATGCTATAATTGTATTAACCGGAAACATAATACATGTGTGAATACATAGACAAACTGAGTGTCACTAGTATGCCTCTACTTGACTAGCTCGTTAATCAAAGATGGTTATGTTTCCTAACCATAGACAAAGAGTTGTTATTTGATTAACGAGGTCACATCATTAGTTGAATGATCTGATTGACATGACCCATTCCATTAGCTTAGCACCCGATCGTTTAGTATGTTGCTATTGCTTTCTTCATGACTTATACATGTTCCTATGACCATGAGATTATGCAACTCCCGTTTGCCGGAGGAACACTTTGTGTGCTACCAAACGTCACAACGTAACTGGGTGATTATAAAGGAGATCTACAGGTGTCTCCAATGGTAGATGTTGGGTTGGCGTATTTCGAGAATAGGGTTTGTCACTCCGATTATCGAAGAGGTATCTCTGGGCCCTCTCGGTAATGCACATCACATAAGCCTTGCAAGCATTGCAACTAATGAGTTAGTTGCGGGATGATGTATTACGGAACGAGTAAAGAGACTTGCCGGTAACGAGATTGAACTAGGTATTGGATACCGACGATCGAATCTCGGGCAAGTAACATACCGATGACAAAGGGAACAACGTATGTTGTTATGCGGTCTGACCGATAAAGATCTTCGTTGAATATGTAGGAGCCAATATGGGCATCCAGGTCCCGCTATTGGTTATTGACCGGAGATGTGTCTCAGTCATGTCTACATTATTCTCGAACTGTAGGGTCCGCACGCTTAACGTTACGATGACAGTTATTATGAGTTTATGCATTTTGATGTACCGAAGTTAGTTCGGAGTCCCGGATGTGATCATGGACATGACGAGGGGTCTCGAAATGGTCGAGACATAAAGATTGATATATTGGAAGCCTATATTTGGACATCGGAAGTGTTCCGGGTGAAATCGGGATTTTACCAGAGTACCGGCAGGTTACCGGAACCCCCCGGGAGCCATATGGGCCTTAATGGGCTTTAGTGGAAAGGAGAAAGGGGCAGCCCAAGATGGCCGCGCGCCTCCCCCCTCCCCTAGTCCTATTAGGACTAGGAGAGGTGGCCGGCCCCCCTCTCTCTCTTTCCCCCTCGGGGAATCCTAGTCCAACTAGGATTGGGGGGGGGGAGTCCTACTCCCGGCAGGAGTAGGACTCCTCTTGCGCCCTCCTCCAGGCTGGCGGCCCCCTCCCCTTGGCTCCTTTATATACAGAGGCAGGAGGCACCTCTAGACACACAAGTTGATCCTCGTGATCGTTCCTTAGCCGTGTGCGGTGCCCCCTGCCACCATATTCCACCTTGGTCATATCGTTGTAGTGCTTAGGCGAAGCCCTGCGTCCGTAGAACATCATCATCATCACCACGCCGTCGTGCTGACGGAACTCATCCCCAAAGCTTTGCTGGATTGGAGCCCGGGGATCGTCATCGAGCTGTACGTGTGCTAAGAACTCGGAGGTGCCGGAGTAACGGTGCTTGGATCGGTCGGATCGGGAAGACGTACGACTACTTCTTCTACGTTGTGTCAACGCTTCCGTTGTTGATCTACAATGGTACATAGATCATACTCTCCCCTCTCGTTGCTATGCATCACAATGATCTTGCGTGTGCGTAGGAAATTTTTTGAAATTTCTACGAAACCCTTCAGTGGCATCCGAGCCTAGGTTTTATATGTTGATGTTATATGCACGAGTAGAACACAAGTGAGTTGTGGGCGATATAAGTCATACTGCCTACCAGCATGTCATACTTTGGTTCGGCGGCATTGTTGGACGAGACGACCCGGACCAACATTACGCGTACGCTTACGCGAGACCGGTTCCCCCGATGTGCTTTGCACATAGGTGGCTTGCGGGCGACTGTCTCTCCAACTTTAGTTGAACCAAGTATGGCTACGCCCGGTCCTTGCGAAGGTTAAAACGGAGTCTATTTGACAAACTATCATTGTGGTTTTGATGCGTAGGTGAGATTGGTTCTTGCTTAAGCCCGTAGCAGCCACGTAAAACTTGCAACAACAAAGTAGAGGACGTCTAACTTGTTTTTGCAGGGCATGTTGTGATGTGATATGGTCAAGACATGATGAGATATAAGTTGTTGTATGAGATGATCATGTTTTGTTGAAGTTATCGGCAACTGGCAAAATCCTTATGGTTGTCTCTATATTGCATAAGATGCAAGCGTCCAATAGTTTCAAGAGCAATTGTTGGCGAGACGACCACGTGACGACACATTGATATAGATCAAGATGATGGAGATCATGGTGTCATGCCAGTGACGATATAGATCATGTCAGTACTTTGGAGATGGAGATCAAAGAAGCAAGATGATGATGGCCATATCATGTCACATATTTTTATTGCATATGATGTTTATCTATTATACATCTTATTTTGCTTAGTTTGACGGTAGCATTATAAGATGATCTCTCACTAAATTATCAAGAAGTGTTCTCCCTGAGTATGCACCGTTGCCAAAGTTTGTCGTGCCCAGACACCACATGATGATCGGGTGTGATAAGCTCTACGTCCATCTACAACGGGTGCAAGCCAGTTTTGCACACGCAGAATACTCGGGTTATACTTGACGAGCCTAGCATATGCAGATATGGCCTTGGAACACGGAGACCGAAAGGTCGAGTGTGAATCATATAGTAGATATGATCAACATAATGATGTTCACCACTGAAAACTACTCCATCTCACGTGATGATCGGTTATGGTTTAGTTGATTTGGATCACGTGATCACTTAGAGGATTAGAGGGATGTCTATCTAAGTGGGAGTTCTTAAGTAATATGATTAATTGAACTTTAATTTATCATGAACTTAGTCCTGGTAGTATTAGCTTATCTATGTTGTAGATCAATAGCTCGCGTTGTAGCTTTCATATGTTTATATGTTCCTAGAGAAAATTGTGTTGAAAGATGTTAGTAGCAATGATGCGGATTGGATCCGTGATCTGAGGTTTATCCTCATTGCTGCATAGAAGAATTATGTCCTTGATGCACCGCTAGGTGACAGACCTATTGCAGGAGCAGATGCAGACGTTATGAATGTTTGGCTAGCTCAATATGATGACTACTTGATAGTTTAAGTGCACCATGCTTAACGGCTTAGAATCGGGACTTCAAAGACGTTTTGAACGTCATGGACCATATGAGATGTTCCAGGAGTTGAAGTTAATATTTCAAGCAAATACCCGAGTTGAGATATATGAAGTCTCCAACAAGTTCTATAGCTAAAAGATGGAGGAGAATCGCTCAACTAGTGAGCATGTGCTCAGATTGTCTGGGTACTACAATCGCTTGAATCAAGTGGGAGTTAATCTTCCAGATAAGATAGTGATTGACAGAATTCTCTACGCACCATCACCATGTTAGTAGAACTTTGTGATGAACTATAATATGCAAGGGATAACGGAAACAACTCCCAAGCTCTTCGTGATGCTGAAATCAACGAAGGTAGAAATCAAGAAAAACATCAAGTGTTGATGGTAGACAAGACCACTAGTTTCAATAAAAGGGCAAAGGGAAGAAGGGGAACTTCAAGAAGAATGGCAAGCAAGTTGCTGCTCAAGTGAAGAAGCCCAAGTCTGGTCCTAAGCCTGAGACTAAGTGTTTCTACTGCAAAGGGACTGGTCACTGGAAGCGGAACTACCCCAAGTGATTGGCAGATAAGAAGGATGGCAAAGTGAACATAAGTATATTTGATATACATGTTATTGATGTGTACTTTACTAGTGTTTATAGCAACCCCTCAGTATTTGATACTAGTTCAGTTGCTAAGATTAGTAACTCGAAATGGGAGTTGCAGAATAAACAGAGACAAGTTAAGGGTGAAGTGACGATGTGTGTTGGAAGTAGTTCCAAGATTGATATGATCATCATCGCACACTCCCTATACTTTCGGGATTAGTGTTGAACCTAAATAAGTGTTAT
The DNA here is from genome assembly GCF_003073215.2 of Triticum urartu. NCBI lineage: Eukaryota > Viridiplantae > Streptophyta > Magnoliopsida > Poales > Poaceae > Triticum > Triticum urartu. The sequence continues at coordinate 96,635,081 of NC_053026.1, forward strand.
TTGGTTTTTGCGTTGAGCATGAATATGATTTGATCATGTTTATTGCAATATGGTTATTCATTAAAGTCAGAGAATAATTGTTGTTCTGTTTACATGAATAAAACCTTCGATGGTCATACACCCAATGAAACAAGTTCATTGGATCTCGATCGTAGTGATACACATATTCATAATATTGAAACCAAAAGATGCGAAGTTAATAATGATAGTGCAACTTATTTATGGCACTGCTGTTTAGGTCATATTGGTGTAAAGCGCATGAAGAAACTCCATGCTGATGGGCTTTTGGAATCACTTGATTATGAATCAGTTGATGCTTGCGAACCATGCCTCATGGGCAAGATGACTAAAACTCTGTTCTTCGGAACAATGGAGCGAGCAACAGATTTGCTGCAAATCATACATACTAATGTATGTGGTCCAATGAATATTGAGGCTCGCGACAGGTATCATTATTTTCTGATCTTCACAGATGATTTGAGCAGATATGAGTATATCTACTTGATGAAACACAAGTCTAAAAGATTTGAAAAGTTCAAAGAATTTCAGAGTGAAGTGGAGAATCATCGTAATAAGAAAATAAAAGTTTCTACGATATGATCGCAGAGGTAAAATATTTGAGTTACGAGTTTGGCCTTCAGTTAAAACAATGTGAAATAGTTTCACTACTCACGCCACCTGGAACACCACAGTGTAATGGTGTGTCCGAACATCGTAACCGTACTTTATTAGATATGGTGCAATCTATGATGTCTCTTGCCGATTTACCACTATCGTTTTGGGGTTATGCATTAGAGACAGCTGCATTCACGTTAAATAGGGCACCATCAAAATCCGTTGAGACGACGCCTTATGAACTATGGTTTGGCTAGAAACCAAAGTTGTCGTTTCTGAAAGTTTGGGGATGCGATGCTTATGTGAAAAAGCTTGAACCTGATAAGCTCGAACCCAAATCGGAGAAATGTGTCTTCATAGGATATCCAAAGGAGACTATTGGATACACCTTCTATCATAGATCCGAAGGCAAGACTTTTGTTGCTAAATTCGGAAACTTTCTGGAGAAGGAGTTTCTCTCGAAAGAAGTGAGTGGGAGGAAAGTAGAACTTGACGAGGTAACTGTACCTGCTCCCTTATTGGAAAGTAGTTCATCACAGAAATTTGTTCCTGTGACTACTACACCAATTAGTGAGGAAGCTAATGATGATGATCATGTAACTTCAGATCAAGTTACTACCAAATCTCGTAGGTAAACCAGAGTGAGACCCGCACCAGAGTGGTACGGTAATCCTGTTCTGGAAGTCATGTTACTAGACCATGACGAACTTGCGAACTATGAGGAAGCGATGATGAGCCCAGATTCCGCGAAATGGTTTGAGGCCATGAAATCTGAGATATGATCCATGTATGAGAACAAAGTATGGACTTTGATGGATTTGCCCGATGATCGGCAAAGCCATAGAAAATAAATGGATCTTCAAGAGGAAGACGGACGCTGATAGTAGTGTTACTATCTACAAAGCTAGAATTGTCGCAAAAGGTTTTCGACAAAGTTCAAGGTGTTGACTACGATGAGAGTTTCTCACTCGTATCTATGCTTAAGTCTGTCCGAATCATGTTAGCAATTGCCGCATTTTATGAAATCTGGCAAATGGATAAACAAAACTGCATTCCTTAATGGATTTACTAAAGAAGAGTTGTATACGATGCAACTAGAAGGTTTTGTCGATCCTAAAGGTGTTAACTAAATATGCAAGCTCCAGCGATCCATCTATGGACTGGTGCAAGAATCTCGGAGTTGGAATATACGCTTTGATAAGTTGATCAAAGCATATAGTTTTATACAGACTTGCGGTGAAGCCTGTATTTACAAGAAAGTGAGTGGGAGCACTACAACATTTCTGATAAGTATATGTGAACAACATATTGTTGATCGGAAATAATGTATAATTTTCTGGAAAGCATAAAGGAATATTTGAAAGGAGTTTTTCAAAGAAAGACCTCGGTGAAGCTGCTTACATATTGAGTATCAAGATCTATAGAGATAGATCAAGACACTTGATAAGTTTTTTCAATGAGTACATACCTTGACAAGATTTTGAAGTAGTTCAAAATGGAACAGTCAAAGAAAAGGTTTCTTGCCTGTGTTACAAGGTGTGAAGTTGAGTAAGACTCAAAGCCCGACCACGGCAGAAGATAGAAAGAGAATGAAAGTCATTCCCTATGCCTCAGTCATAGGTTCTATAAAGTATGCCATGCTGTATACCAGATCTATTGTATGCCCTACCACTGAGTTTGGCAAGTGAGTACGATAGTGATCTAGGAGTAGATCACTGGACAGCGGTCAAAATTATCCTTAGTGGAATAAGGAAATATTTCTCAATTATGGAGGTGACAAAAAGGTTCGTCGTAAAAAGTTACGTCGATGCAAGTTTTGACACAGATCTGGATGACTCTAAGTCTCGATCTAGATACATATTGAAAGTGGGAGAAATTAGCTAGAGTAGCTCCGTGCAGAGCATTGTTGACATAAATATTTGCAAAATACTTACGGATCTGAATGTGACAGACCCGTTGACTAAGATTCTCTCACAAGCAAAACATGATCACACCTTAGTACTCCTTGGGTGTTAATCACATAGCGATGTGAACTTGATTACTGAATCTAGTAAACCCTTTGGGTGTTGATCACATATCGATGTGAACTATGGGTGTTAATCACATGGTGATGTGAACTATTGCTGTTAAATCACATGGCTGTGTAATCTAGATTATTGACTCTAGTGCAAATGGGAGACTGAAGGAAATATGCCCTAGAGGCAATAATAAAGTTATTATTTATTTCCTTATTTCATGATAAATGTTTATTATTCATGCTATAATTGTATTAACCGGAAACATAATACATGTGTGAATACATAGACAAACAGAGTGTCACTAGTATGACTCTACTTGACTAGCTCGTTAATCAAAGATGGTTATGTTTCCTAACCATAGACAAAGAGTTGTTATTTGATTAACGAGGTCACATCATTAGTTGAATGATCTGATTGACATGACCCATTCCATTAGCTTAGCACCCGATCGTTTAGTATGTTGCTATTGCTTTTCTTCATGACTTATACATGTTCCTATGACTATGAGATTATGCAACTCCCGTTTGCCGGAGGAACACTTTGTGTGCTACCAAACGTCACAACGTAACTGGGTGATTATAAAGGAGCTCTACAGGTGTCTCCAATGGTAGATGTTGGGTTGGCGTATTTCGAGAATAGGATTTGTCACTCCGATTGTCGAAGAGGTATCTCTGGGCCCTCTCGGTAATGCACATCACATAAGCCTTGCAAGCATTGCAACTAATGAGTTAGTTGCGGGATGATGTATTACGGAACGAGTAAAGAGACTTGCCGGTAACGAGATTGAACTAGGTATTGGATACCGATGATCGAATCTCGGGCAAGTAACATACCGATGACAAAGGGAACAACGTATGTTGTTATGCGGTCTGACCGATAAAGATCTTCGTTGAATATGTAGGAGCCAATATGGGCATCCAGGTCCCGCTATTGGTTATTGACCGGAGAACCGTGGGGTCCGCACGCTTAACGTTACGATGACAGTTATTATGAGTTTATGCATTTTGATGTACCGAAGTTAGTTCGGAGTTCCGGATGTGATCATGGACATGACGAGGAGTCTCGAAATGGTCGAGACATAAAGATTGATATATTGGAAGCCTATATTTGGACATCGGAAGTGTTCCGGGTGAAATCGGGATTTTACCGGAGTACCGGGAGGTTACCGGAACCCCCCGGGAGCCATATGGGCCTTAATGGGCTTTAGTGGAAAGGAGAAAGGGGCAGCCCAAGATGGCCACGCGCCTCCCCCCTCCCCCAGTCCTATTAGGACTAGGAGAGGTGGCCGGCCCCCCTCTCTCTCTTTCCCCCTCGGGGAATCCTAGTCCAACTAGGATTGGGGGGGGGGAGTCCTACTCCCGGCAGGAGTAGGACTCCTCCTGCGCCCTCCTCCAGGTCGGCGGCCCCCTCCCCCTTGGCTCCTTTATATACGGAGGCAGGGGGCACCTCTAGACACACAAGTTGATCCTCGTGATCATTCCTTAGCCGTGTGCAGTGCCCCCTGCCACCATATTCCACCTCGGTCATATCGTTGTAGTGCTTAGGCGAAGCCCTGCGTCGGTAGAACATCATCATCGTCACCACGCCGTCGTGCTGACGGAACTCATCCCCGAAGCTTTGCTGGATCGGAGCCCGGGGATCGTCATCGAGCTGTACGTGTGCTAAGAACTCGGAGGTGCCGGAGTAACGGTGGTTGGATCGGTCGGATCAGGAAGACGTACGACTACTTCCTCTATGTTGTGTCAACGCTTCTGTTGTTGATCTACAATGGTACGTAGATCATACTCTCCCCTCTCGTTGCTATGCATCACCATGATCTTGCGTGTGCGTAGCAATTTTTTTGAAATTTCTATGAAACCCTTCAAGGACTCCCTCGACTCCTCGCCAGTCGCCTCAGAGTCAGACTCTTCCTCCTCCCCCTCTTCCTCCGTCTCACTCCCGCTGGAGCTGCCGGAGGACACGTCCACCATCGCCTGCGTCGCCAGATCCTCGGGAGCTTCCGCAGGCACCAGCCCCTCACCATTGAAGGTGGGCATGGAGTTCACCACCTGCTCCCAGTCGTCACGAAGGAACAGGGGGACGGGGGCGCCCACCGGGCTCGCCACGTCTCCCCCAACCAAGGAGTGGAGGACCGTGACCAGATCCTCATCGGTCAGAGCCTCGGAGCTTAGGCGCAGGGCGGCGTCCGCTTCCCCAAGCCTCCACAATGGGAGTGAGTGATCCTGGAGTGGAGCCACCCGGTGCTCCAAGAACTCCCTCAGGAGTGTAGCCCCGGTCAGCTTCGCCGCCCCCAAGTTGCCTGGCCTCAGGTCCGCGTTCATCCTCTTCAGCACTGCCTTCGCACGGGGTCGACGAGCTCCGCGCGGGACCACGCGTCAACGGCCTTGGGCTGCCCCGTAGGCAACACCAGTCGGGGGTGGAGGCGCCCGACGTCCACCATGACCCACTTGCTCCGGAAGCCTTCGATTCTCTTCCCAGGCTTCGAGATAGCATTGGAGTTGGAGTATGCGATAAAGCTCGCGCATGCGGAGACATGGGCACGAGAAACCCGAAGGGAAAAATAGTGGCGCAACAAGGCCACCGAGGGCATCACCCGAATGTGAGCCTCGCAATAGTAAGCGAAAATTGCCAGGAGAAGAACATAGTTGGGATGGAGATGCAGAGCTTGCAAGTTGTATTGGCGGAGAACAGCAAAGAAGAACTCGGAGAAAGGAGGCACCAGACCGGCGATGATGGCGCTCACAAAGAACGGATAGAAGGTGCTCCCCTTGCCCTCAGGCTGGTCGGAGCCGGCCTTGAGCACAGTCGCCCCCTTGCTGCCCTGCGCGACCGTCATCAGGCACATGAGGGCAAGGTTCTTCTCCGACAAGTTCGGGGGATCCAGAGCCGGCGAGTACCAGGCCTCGGTTGGGGACTTGCGAAGCGCCATGGCGTGCCGGATGGGAATGATTGAGACAGATCTGGAGGATTTTAGGAGCAAGAAGGAGAAGAGCGAGAAAGGGGATCTGGGGCAAGGCGAACGAGAACAAAGCAAGTAAGCCTGGCCCGGGCACCTTTTTGTCAGATGGACGGTTGCCGAGGCGTCGTGGGGAAGCGCAGACGCCCACGTCCAATCAATCACCCCGCGGCGCCCAAGGCCGTAGGAAATTGGGGCCCGCGGCACTTCGCACTTGCTCCTTCGCTTCTCTGCTAAGCCAAGCCCAGGCGTGCCTTGGGCCCGAGGGCTACTGTCGGCATTCTAGGAACGGGGGTCCCCAGACTTGCTTGCCTGCGGCCTGCGGCGTGGCTCGAGTGGGGGCCCAGTGCGGCCCAGCTTCATCAGCTCAAGCTCAAGACCCTCGCAAGGGGCCAAGCCTTGCGGGGCGGATGACAGGAGGCTTCCTCAGGAGCAGCCTCATCAGGCAGGCTCGCGAGGAGGCGGAGAGATCAAGGCAGGGGTGCCTCGCGAGGATCCCGTGACGCAAGCCATGACGATCGAGATTAGGCGGGCGCCAGGCGGGCGCCGGCCTGCGCAGTGTCCTTGTTTCCCCTTCGGTGCAAAGGTAGCAAGCATAGGACAAGGCATCGGGCAAAGGTTACCATTCCGGTGCAATGAGACCAAAACCAGCAGAGCGGCAGGACGGAGGTCACCGTGGAGCCCAAGACGGCGTCATCACCAGTGCTTTTGGCAGCCGAAGACCACCTTTGGTCAGGATAACTTGTACTAGATGTCTCCCTTCAAAATGGCCAATTGTTGGCGCCCTTCCCGCTCATTATTTGGGAAGAGGATCAGGGCCTCTATAAATAGGACTAGCCCCCGAAGAGAGAAGGGAGAGGAAAAAAGAAGGGAGAAAGAAAGAGAAAGAAAGAGAGAAGAGAAAAAGAGAGAGAGATCCGGACCAAGTAGAACACACTGCACCAGCTCAAGAACACCTCTCGCGAGGCCGTTCTTCCCCCTGTATTGTTCATCATCAGCCCCTGAGGCAATCCACCACACCACACACTGGAGTAGGGTACTACACCACATCGGTGGCCCGAACCAGTATAAACCTCGTGTCCTTTGTGTGTTCTTCTTTCCAGCCTAGATTTCTTGCGAGCCATAGAAGCGCGAGTCGGTAGGGGAAAGATCTCCGTGCGCACCCCAGAGTTCGAACCTTAAGGGTCTGCCGGAACCCGAAATCCGACAGGTTTTAGTCCGTAGGACCAAGAACAACAATCATACCATAGGCTAGCTTCTAGGGTTTAGCCTCTCTGATCTTGTGGTAGATCAACTCTTGTATTACTCATATTCTCAAGAACAATCAAGCAGGACATAGGGTATTACCTCCATCAAGAGGGCCTGAACCTGGGTAAACATCGTGTCCCCTGCCTCCTGTTACCATCCTCCTTAGACGCACAGTTTGGGACCACCTACCCGAGATCCGCCGGTTTTGACACCGACATTGAACCACCGTCCGACCATGGCAACACAGAGAATCAAACCGAACAACCCGTCTCCGGCGAAGATAGCAGGAACGACGACGAGGAACGGAAGGACGCAGCGAAGGATCGATCCCTCGAGAAGCAGTCAAAGCGGCGGCGTAAGTGCTGCTCCAAATCCCTCCTCGGCAGAAACAGCAATCATATAGACCCAACGATAGAGCAGGGTGAGCCAGCGGACGACGAACACGACATTGAACCATCGTCCGACCATGGCAACATGGAGAATCAAACCGAACAACCCGTCTCCGGCGAAGATAGTAGTCCAGATGACATCACACCGGACAGGCACCCAGAGCAACAGAATCCCCATCAAAGGCTTGTTGCCACTGCGAGGAGTTTGAAAAAGCAGAAGCAAAGGCTTAGGGCTGCACAAGACCTACTCAGAATTAGATGGAGTAAAGTACTCAACCCCGCAGCAAAGTACGGCGACAGTCTCCACACAAAGAGCTACCCGAAGCGAAAGCTGCTACCTGAATTCGATGATGAGGCATTAGAGCCCCCGCAATAAAAACACAAAACTGCCATCTGGTCGGATGGACGACCTCATGGCCAACATAGAGCAGCAAACGACGCCGCACACAAGCGAGTATGCGATCCATGTGAGGACGCGCATCAAAAGGACGGCGCAACCAGATCCATCTATGGGCCAAGCAAGCGCACTCCAGCAAGCAATGCAACACAACAAAAATCCGAACACCACGGTACACCCAAATACAGGGGTGCCGCACACCCTCTATGTTTCACCGATGAGGTGCTGGACCATGGATTTCGAGAGGAATTCAAACCCGTAAACATAGAGGCGTACGACGGAACGACAGAACCCAGGGTCTGGATTGAGGACTACATCCTCCATATCCACATGGCTCGAGGAGACGATCTCCATGCAATCAAGTACATACCCCTCAAACTCAAAGGACCAGCTCGGCACTGGCTTAAAAGCCTCCCCGAAAACTCCATTGGAAGCTGGGAAGAGCTCGAGGATGCTTTTCTGGCAAATTTTCAAGGGACCTATGTCCGACCACCGGAAGTAGACGATTTAAGTCACATAACTCAACAGCCCGGAGAGTCAGCCCGAAAGCTTTGGAACAAGTTTCTCACTAAAAAAACCAAATAGTCGACTGTCCGGACGCCGAAGCCTGAGTAGCTTTCAAGCACAGTGTTCGAGACGAATGGCTTGCCAGAAACCTCGGCCAAGAAAAGCTGAGAACAATGGCAGCATTAACAAGCCTCATGACCCGCTTTTGCGTGGGTGAGGACAGCTGGCTAGCCAGTTGTAGCACCAGCGACCCAATTACATCCGAAGTCAGGGACGGAAACGGGAAGCCACGACGCAACAAAAACAATCGCCGGAATAAAGAAGACAGCCTGAAGAGCACGGCGGTAAACGCCGGATTCAGAAGCTCTCGGCCAGGTCAGCAAAACCTGCCCTCCAAAGGCAACAGAGACGAACTGTCCAAGCTAAACAAGATTCTGGAAAAAATATGTCAGATCCATAGCACCCCCGATAAACCTGCAAATCATACCCATAGAGAATGTTGGGTCTTCAACAAGTCTGGCAAGATCAACGCCAAACACAAGGGGCAGGATACACCATGCGAAGACGAGGATGAGCCTCGCAAGCAAAGCAATGGGGAACAAAAGAAATTCCCACCAGAAGTCAAAACAGTAAACGTGTTACACGTGATGAAGGGGAGAAACAAAGCGGCACTCCTAGAGACACATGCCCCAGGGCCTATCACCGTGGAGTTCTGCCACTGGTCGTCCCAACCGATCACCTTTGACCATCGGGATTACTCGGCAAGTATCCGGCATGCAGGATGGGCTGCCTTGGTGTTAGACCCGATAATTGATGGATACCACTTCACACGAGTCCTGATGGATGGTGGCAGTAGTTTAAACCTAATATATCAGGACACAGTCCACAAAATGGGCAGGATACACCAAGCGAAGACAAGGACGAGCCTCGCAAGCAAAGCACTGGGGAACAAAAGAAATTCCCACCAGAAGTCAAAACAGTAAACTGCCCCTTGTGTTCGGCGTTGAGCTTGCCGGACTGCTTGAAGACCCAACATTCTCTATGGGTATGATTTGCAGGTTTATCGGGGGTGCTGTGGATCTGACATATTTTGTCCAGAATCTTGTTTAGGCTGGACAGTTCGTCTCTGTTGCCTTTGGAGGGAAGCTTTAGCTGACCTGGCCGAGAGCTTCTGAATCCAGCGTTTACCATCGTGCTCTTCGGGCTGTCTTCTTTATTTCAGTGATTTTTTTTGTTGCGTCGTGGCTTCCCGTTTCCGTCCCTGACTTCGGATGTAATTGGGTCGCTGGTGCTACATCGGGCTAGCCAGCTGTCCTTGCCCGCGCAAAAGCGGGTCATGAGGCTTGTTAATGCTGCCATTGTTCTCGGCTTTTCTTGGCCGAGGTGTCTGGCAAGCCATTCGTCTCGAACACTATGCTTGAAAGCTTCTAAGGTTTCAGCGTTCGGACAGTCGACTATTTGGTTCTTTTTAGTGAGAAACCTATTCCAAAGCTTTCGGGCTGATTCTCCGGGTTGTTGAGTTATGTGACTTAAATCATCTGCATCCGGTGGTCGGACATAGGTCCCTTGAAAATTTGCCCGAAAAGCATCCTCGAGCTCTTCCCAGCTTCCAATGGAGTTTTCGGGGAGGCTTTTAAGCCAGTGCCGAGCTGGTCCTTTGAGCTTGAGGGGTAAGTACTTGATGGCATGGAGATCGTCTCCTCGACCCATGTGGATATGGAGGATGTAGTCCTCAATCCAGACCCCAGGGTCTGTCGTTCCGTCGTACGCCTCTATGTTTATGGATTTGAATCCCTCTGGAAATCCATGGTCTAGCACCTCATCGGTGAAACATAGGGGGTGTGCGGCACCCCTGTATTTGGGTGTACCGTGGTGTTAGGATTTTTGTTGTGTTGCATTGCTTGCAGGAGCTCGCTTGCTTGGCCCGTAGATGGATCTGGTTGCACCGTCCTTTTGATGCACGTCCTCACGTGGATCGCTTACTGGCTTGTGTGCGGCATCGTTTGCCGCTCTATGTTGGCCACCAGGTCGTCTATCCGACCGGATGGCTATTTTGTTTTTTGATTGTGGGGGCTCCAAGGCCTCATCATCGAATTCAGGTAGCAACTTTCGCTTTGGGTAGCTCTTTTTGTGGAGACTGCCACCGTACTTTGCTGCGGTGTTGAGTACTTTACTCCATCTAATTCTGAGTATGTCTTGTGCAGCCCTGAGCCTTTGCTTTTGCTTTTTCAGACTCCTCGCAGTGGCAACAAGCCTTTGATGGGGATTCTGTTGCTCTGGGTGCCTGTCCTGTGTGATGTCATCCGGACAGCTATCTTCGCCGGAGACGGGTTGTTCGGTTTGATTCTCCGTGTTTCCGTGGTCGGACGGTGGTTCAATGCCGTGTTCGTCGTCCGCTGGCTCACCCTGCTCTATCGCTGGGTCTATATGATCGTTGTTTCTGCCGAGGCGGGATTTGTAGCGGCGCTTACGCCGCCGCTTTGACTGCTTCTCGAGGGATCGATCCTTTGCTGCGTCCTTCCATTCCTCGTCGTCCTTTTCTTTGGGTGTGCCCAATGACAAACTTTATCATGAATTTTAACCCAAGCTGGTTAGAATATATATATACCTGAAAAATATTTCATGCCTGTGATATTTGATCACATGGTTGATTTCATCAAACCAGTGTAGTAAGGGCCATAACCCAAGACTTTGGATACTGGTAGTTATCATACTTCGCCGGTTTACAAACGAATACCGGGCCGGGTTAATAAACACCGAATATTGCCTTTGAGTCCTTACTGTCGACTTGTAGTCGAAAAAATCAGGCCGGATCAATTAACACGGGATTTTAACTCATACTAGTGACTTATGGTCAACCAGTCCGGGTCAATAAACACCGGATATTATCATATATATTTCAGAAGGCTTTATAAACTTTTATGTTTCTCAGCCGGGTATTATCAAAAGAGAAAATTTTCAAAACGATATTCAAATCAAACAACAACAGAAAAAAATCCAAGGCTTTCATAGGCCACCAAGCCAAAATATCTTATTCAATGAAACTAGCATTAGCCACTGGAAGGCAATGTTCAAGAAATCGTTAACTGGTAGCTGCTCGGTTAGTTTAGGAGTAGCGATTAAACGGTGAATCGGCCTATTAACTGTATTTATTGGTCGACCATTAATCCGTAGATTGAATAGGAACTTGCCAACATATATCTAGACTTTTTTGTGTACTATACCATATTCTCATTCTCGCATCTATGTAGTATACCAAAACATGCTTCCATATACATACGACAAGCCTGGAAAGGAGGTAAAATTATTAATCCTAGCTATTAAGAAGTGTGATGGGGCTGGAAGGGGTTATGAGCCAAAAATTTGAACTTTGTTTGCCCACCCGTTAATGGGTCGGTAGGGATTAATTGGCATGACAACTGACTAATCGGTCTAACTGGCCAATTAATCAACCTTACAAGTTAACATGACGAATAGGTGTTATTCGATTCGGCCATACTAGGAGTAGCAATTAACTGGCCCGTTAACTGATTAATCGGGTGAATTCTTGAACACTCACAATACCCAATCGACATTTCAACCCGGACAAGTTCATTTCTTATTGAAAGATAGACTTGTCATTAGTACGCAGAGTTAGAGTCGCTACCAGACATCACATGCCAATTTATCCAAGTTCCAAGGAAGGCGGCTTTATAGCCTGAGCTTCTCCTTGCTATCCGTAAAACTGTGCTCTCTCATAACATCCATCGTTTTAACCTTAACAAATTCAAATATGATTGCTAAGATTTTGATGGGTCAATCAGGATTACCTGATGGAGAAGCAGCTGGCATACAGGCAGGATAACCCGGGTTTTTAGGTGAATACACCTGGCTTCCAAGCCTGGCTTTTATAGCCTATCACAAGGTTATGAACTCATTATTCTTTAGAACAAAAGAGCCCCCTGGTGATATTGTGAGCTATGCTCAAGGGGTACCCATGTTTGAGCCGTGCTTTTGCCACAGACCCTCTTTGGTCCAATTTTTTTTCTTCATGTATGTATACGGCTTATAAGACGGGTCAGAGGGTTATTAGAACGGTGCTGTATAAAGCAAAAGCCCCCAAGTCATGGAAGACTTATTAATCAGAGATAAAAATGATAGAGGCCCTGCTTTAGCAGGGATGCCAGCTTTATTATATTAATCGTAGTATATACATTGTCAAAATATGTATATTGGAAGAGCCGGTGGCTCAGGTATAGTAAGGCCTAAGTTGAGCGATATTCCAGGGCCGATGGGTCTCCTCCTCTGACGTGTGTGAGTCCTTGTGGTCTCGAACGTCGATAAGATAGTATGACCCGTTGTTCAGATTCTTGCTGACCACAAAGGGTCCTTCCCAAGGTGGGGATACTTTATGCATATCTGTCTGGTCTTGGATAAGCCGGAGCATCAGGCCACCTTCTTGAAAAGCTCTGCTTTTAACCCGGCGGCTGTGATAACGGCGTAAATCTTGCTGATAAATCACCGAACAAGCTGATGCTATATCACGCTCCTCATCCAATAGATCCAGCACATCTTGATGTGCTTTTTCATTATCAGCTTCAGCATAAGCCACCACACGGGGCGAGTCATGACAGATGTCACTAGGAAGAACTGCCTCTGCTCCATAAACCATGAAAAAAGGTGTGTAGCCCGTAGACCTGTTTGGGGTGGTGTTGATGCTCCATAACACGGAAGGTAACTCCTCTAACCAACAACCAAGCGTCCTTTGCAAGGGAACCATAAGTCGGGGCTTGATACCCTTCAAGATCTCCTGATTTGTTCTCTTAGCTTGACCATTAGATTGAGGGTGAGCCACTGATGATACATCGAGCCGAATATGCTCTTACTGACAAAATTCCTCCATAGCACCATTACAAAGATTAGTGCCATTATCTTTTATAATGCTGTGTGGAAAGCCAAAACGGAAGATCACCTTCTTCATGAACTGAACCGTCGTTGCTGCGTCACACTTACTGACCGGCTCTGCCTCTACCCATTTAGTGAACTTGTCAACCGCCACCAATACGTGGGTCTTCTTATCCTTGGATATTTTGAAAGGTCCAACCATATCAAGCCCCCAGACTGCAAACAGCCAAGTAACTGGAATCATGCTGAATTCTTGAGCCGGCACATGAGCTCATCTTGCAAATTTCTGACATCCATCACACCTACTGACAAGGTCCTCCGGATCGGCATGAGCTGTTAACCAATAGAACCCATGACGGAAAGCTTTAGCCACAAGGGATTTTGAACCGACATGATGAACACAATCCCCTTCATGGATCTCTCGTAAAATCTCACAACCCTCTTCTGGAGAGACACAACGTTGAAACGCCCCTGTAACACTGCGGTGATGCAACTCTCCATTAACAATTGTCATTGACTTAGACCGCCGAGCTATCTGCCTGGCTAAAGTTTCATCCTCAGGTAACTCGCCTCGGGTAATGTAAGCCAAATAAGGAACTGTCCAATCTGGGATCACGTGCAGAGCCGCCACCAACTGAGCTTCTGGGTCAGGAATGGCTAAATCCTCCTCCGTAGGTAACTTGACCGATGGGTTATGTAAGACATCAAGAAATACATTAGGCGGCACCGGTTTACATTGAGAACCTAACCGGCTTAAGGCATCCGCCGCTTCATTTTTCCTTCGATCAATGTGATCCACTTGATAACCCTTAAAGTGACCAGCGATGATATCCACCTCTCGTTGATAAGCCGCCATGAGTGGATCCTTAGAATCCCAAGTACCCGATACTTGCTGGGCTACCAAGTCTGAATCACCGAAGCATTTAACCTTGCTTAAATTCATACAATAAAGTGACAACCATATGGCTCCTGCCAGTTGCCGATAACTTTGCTACAAAACATGATCATCTCATACAACTATTTATATAATCTCATCTTGACCATACCACATCACAACATGCCCTGCAAAAACAAGTTAGACGTCCTCTACTTTGTTGTTGCATGTTTTATGTGGCTGCTACGGGCTTAGCAAGAACCGTTCTTACCTACGCATTAAAAAACTACAACGATTTTTCTTCAACTGTGTTGTTTTAACCTTCAACAAGGACCGGGCGTAGTCACACTCGATTCGACTGAAGCTGCAGAAACAGGCACCCACTAGGCACCTGTGTGCGAAGCACGTCGATAGAACCAGTCTCATGAACGCGGTCATGTAATGTCGGTCTGGGTCGCTTCATCCAACAATACCGCCAATCAAAGTATGACATGCTGGTAAGTAGTATGACTATTATCGCCCACAACTCTTTGTGTTCTACTCGTGCATATAACATCTATGCATAGAGCTGGCTCGGATGCCACTGTTGGGGAACACAGTATTTCAAAAAAAATCCTATGATCACGCAAGATCTATCTAGGAGATACATAGCAACGAGAGGGGAGAGTGTGTCTACATACCCTCGTAGACCAAAAGCGGAAGCGTTTAGTAACGTGCTTGATGTAGTCGAACATCTTCGTGATCCAACCGATCAAGTACCGAACGCACGACACGTCCACGATCTGCACATGTCCAGATCGGTGACGTCCCTCGTACTCTTTATCCAGTTGAGGACGAGGGTGACTTGCGTCAGCACGACGGCGTGTTGATGGTGATGATGAAGTTACCGACGCTGGGCTTCGCCTAAGCACTATGACAATATGACCGAGGTGCAAACCTGTGGAGGGGGGCACCGCACACGGCTAAAGATCAACTTGTGTGTCTATGGGGTGCCCCCTCCCCCGTATATAGAAGGGGCCGGCCGGCCACAAGGGGCGCGCCCGAGAGGGGAATCCTACTCCTAGTAGGAGTAGGTTCCCCCTATCCTAGTCCAACTAGGAGAAGAAGGAAGGAGAGGGAGAGGGAAAGAGGGGCCGCGCCCCCTCCCATTGCCCTATTCGGACTCCCCTTTGGGGGCGCCACCTCCTGGCTGTGGCCCTCTCTCTCTCCCCTAAGGCCCATAACTTCCCATGGGGGGGGGGGGGTTCCAGTAACCCTTCGGCACTCCGGGTTTATCGAAACTATCCGGAACACTTCTGGTGTCCGAATAACATGGTCCAATATATCAATATTTATGTCTCGACCATTTCGAGACTCCTCATCATGTCCGTGATCACATTCGGGACTCTGAACAACCTTCGGTACATCAAATCACATAACTCACAATACATATCGTCATCGAACGTTAAGCATGCGGACCCTACGGGTTCGAGAACTATGTAGACATGACCGAGACACATCTCCGTTCAATAGCCAATAGCGGAACCTGGATGCTCATATTGGTTCCTACATATTCTACGAAGATCTTTATTGGTCAAATCGCATAACAACATACGTTGTTCCCTTTGTCATCGGTATGTTACTTACCCGAGATTCGATCGTCGGTATCATCATAACTAGTTCAATCTCGTTACTGGCAAGTCTCTTTACTCATTCCGTAATGCATCATCCTATAACTAACTCATTAGTCACATCGCTTGCAAGGCTTATAGTGATGTGCATTACCGAGAAGGCTCAGAGATACCTCTCCGATATACAGAGTGACAAATCCTATTCTCGATCTATGCCAACTCAACAAACACCATCAGAGACACCTATAGAGCATCTTTATAATCACCCAGTTACGTTGTGATGTTTGATAGCACACAAGGTGTTCCTCCGGTATTCGGGAGTTGCATAATCTCATAGTCATAGGAACATGTATAAGTTATGAAGAAAGCAATAACGATAAACTAAACGATCATAGTGCTAAGCTAACAGATGGGTCTAGTCCATCACATCATTCTCTAATGATGTGATCCCGTTCATCAAATGACAACACATGTCAATGGCTAGGAAACTTTAACCATCTTTGATTAACGAGTTAGTCAAGTAGAGGCATAATAGGGACAATCTGTTTGTCTATGTATTCACACATGTACTAAGTTTCCGGTTAATACAATTCCAGCAAGAATAATAAACATTTATCATGATATAAGGGAATATAAATAACAACTTTATTACTGCCTCTAGGACATATTTCCTTCATCACCGGTAGTACCGGTATGCAGGAGCCGTCCGGTAACTACCGGGACTCCACCACCCAACACCCGCCCCATAACAGAAGGTTTTCCGGTGGTAGGGCGGTACTGGGCCGGTACAAGTGCCTGACAACAATCCGAGGGTTTGCCAAGCATCAAGCGGTACAACCGCCCGGAAGCAGCGGTACAACTGCTTGCCAAACACCCGAGGACTACAAACCCTAGGGAATCACCCCTAGGGCGGTTGTTGTGCCGGAAGTAATGGTCCAGCGGTACAACCGCTTGTGCAAGCGGTACAACTGCCAGAGAAGGAAAAACCAGAACTGCCACAACTTCTGCAAACGGACTCTGAAAACAACATACTCAAGCTTGTTGGATAGGTGACAAGGAGAGTATGCCTATGATATAGAGGTGTGAAACCTCCACCAGTGATGAACCGACATAAACTCCATCATCGAAAACATCATAGAAGGTGCATATGAACTCCGTTTTTGATGAACTCGAGCTTGCCAGGAAGATGACCATAAGCTCAAAAACTCACACACAGAAAACCAAACAAGAACCAAGAAAGATGATGCAAGGATGCAATGGTAAATGGTTTAACCTCTCTATGAATGATACGATCAAGCTACTTACTTTAGAGCCCCCCCTTGATAGTACGGAAATTGATCATATAACCCGGTCTCCAATTACCACCATGAGACCGGTAAAATAGAAAACCTATCAAGGGCAAAACTTTTCCTTGCATATAGTACACTTGAGCTAGATGATGATGATCTTGACTTCCTCAAGTTGGACCACCTTTCTTGATTGTCTTGTCTCGATGAAGACTAGTTGATTTCTCCCCCATACTCCACTATGGGTGAGCCACTCTTCGGCATTTCTTCACAAGTCCATTGTCACCACAATGGACGACAAGCTTCAAGCATGTGATCTCTTCGTGATGCTCCACTTGAACTTGCACACCGTAACCTTGATGACGATCAGCACTTGATGTCATCCTCCATGGGTTTTATGATATCTTACTTTTGATGCATGACCATGGAAACATACCTAACCCTAGAAAGAACTCTTATGTAGACCATGGGCTAGTACATAAAGCATAATGGACAATGCTTACCATACCATGGTACCACTTGACCCATATCGGTACATCTTCTACGCTTTATGTCTTGATCAACTTGATTCACTCTTTGACTTAGTCTTGATTAACCTTGTATCATGTCTTCTCTATGGCAAATCTTTGGATAATTCCTTGAATAGAACCTTGGTCATGACATAATCTCCTTGAAACCAACAAATGGACTTCAAAAACCCTTCAAATATATCTCACGACAATCATTAGTCCATAGGGATTGTCATCAATTACCAAAACCAAACATGGGGGCACCATGCTCTTTCAACTTCCTCGTGCACCCAAGCTCTCTAGGACGGGCTAATGCTAGAGCGGAAGAAGGAGATGGCCGCCATTGATGTCGGCTGGCAGGCCGGTGGGCAGCCGGCGGAGGACAACATCCCAATGGAGGACGGGACCAATGACGAGCCGGTGCCAACCTCCTCGCCCGTGCCACCCTCACTAGTGCATTGCACCATGAAAATCAGTGACGCTCGTGCCCATTACATGGACATAGTGCGGGAGGAGCGGGAGGAATGGTTTCGGGAAGCGCAGGCCGACGACACCTACAACCACTAGCTCTTCCAAGAGCACCAGTAGGCAAGGTGATCATGCCGGACGCGGACATGGCGGAGCAGGCGGCGCTGCTCGAGTCCTACTGGTCTGCCCGCGAGATCCGCCTCGCCCGTTGGTAGTACCGCCAATGACAGTCAGAACTGCATGACACCTACAAGCAATTCGACAAGGCAGCGGGCAAGGTGTGGGGCAAGACCAATGACGAGGAGGACAACTCTGCCTCAATCATGCATCACCCCCACGTCCATGAAGCCGGCACGTCCGCTGACGCTGTATGCAGTGAGGAAGAATAGTGCACGGTAGGTCGCCGCCACTCAGGACCCAAGAAGGCCAGCACTCTTCCCCTCCCATCGATGCCAAGCTTCGTGGGCTGACTGATACATCTCCAATGCATATATAATTTTTTATTGTTTCACTGAAAGCGCAGGTTTACTCCTAGAGGGGGGTGAATGGGAGATTTTTAGAAATTCATCAAACTCTGATGAATATGACGAAGTTTAGAGTGAAGAAATAGAAACACGAGGAAACTAAATCATCATAGGAATAGAAAGCATGCATACAAGATACATATAGGTGAAGAACATGCAATCATACGAGCATACAAACATGAAGAAGATGAACCGAAGAAAGGAAAGACATCATGATGAAAGTCTTCAGTTCATATTCGTCAGAAGGTAGATCACAAACTCTTCAACAGCGGAATAACGTAAGGTAAGGGTTGAGGAATTTGAAACCAGGTAGGCTCGGTGAAGACACAATGATTTGGTAGACCAGTTCCAATTGATGTATCAACTGTACGTCTGGTTGAGGCGACTGACACGAACTTAGAGGATACATAGTTCTCACTGTATTCCTCTTGAGATAATGTCACTTAGACCTTGCCCAATCACTCGTGGTAAGTCTTCAAGGTAGACTTACAAAACCTTCACGGACTTGTTCACTGGCACACCACAATGACTCTTGGGTGCTCAGAACATGATGCCTAACCGTCTGCAAGAACGACAGTCTGCAAATGTAACAAGCATCGAATCATACAGATCAATCTCTTCAGTGATGCTCAATCACTTTGGCTCTGGTGGCCTTTTCCTCACTTAGGATTCTCTCAAAGTCGTCAGAGGATGGGTTGCTCTTAAATTACAAGTGTCAAGTTCTCTCTGAGCATCCAACCAACAAGTGGTTGTGGGGGCAGCTATTTATAGCCAGGGCAACCCAACATGAATTGTCATAAATGCCCTTCTCAGACATGACCATTGTCAGGATAAGGATCCACTCGACAGCTGGCCCGTGGCACAACAACTGTCAGAAAATTGAACTCTTAATTTCGTCAGGGCACTCAATTTCCTCACTATAGGCAGATCACACCGGCGAAATCCTAACTCCTCAGCCTGACCAAATCCTTCAGTGACTAGATGAACTTCGTCACTATTGCTACCAAATTCCTCAGCTGTTTCGGAGATTTCCAAAGGCTTCACTCGAAGCAGCTTGTGTATGTATAGGTCTGAGCATCACTTTGGAAATGTGAACTATGATTCACCTAAACCCCCTTTAACAGTATGGTCTTTCCTATGACTCAAAATAAGAAGAAAGAAACTACAAAAACAAAAGTCTTCACGTCAATTTGTTTAAAGGTCGTACCATTTTCATCACCCAATTCTTCACTTGAAGAAATACATTTTTAGGGGTCTTCTTCCATGGGTTAAACCAAATCTTCAGGTACTATAACTCATGTGTACACTCACAAACACATTAGTCCCTCAACCCATTTATCTTTAATACTCCAAAACCACTAAAGGGGCACCTGATGCACTTACAATCTCCCCTTTTTGGTGATTGATGAAAAATTTGTTAGGTTTTCAATGGGAGTAAATAATGGAAGTGTAAGTACAGAGTATGAAGAAAGAAGATGTGCATATGAAGAATTTGCTTTGGATTGCAAATGCACATGGCAGGTTGAAATTGTGGAGATCTCCCCCATATCTTGGAATCCAATCATGCATGATCATAAGATATTTAAGAGTTTGAATGCATGATGGAAATTGGTGTCTGACAAAATTGTGCATGCATGAGTAGATATATTAAGATCAGGGCATGCATATAAAAAGTAGCAAAAGAATCTGACCACCAACAGTTATTTAAGTTACAACTCATCAAAGAGCGGATCAAATGAAGTTCAAGAGTTATAACTTAGAAAAAACAGCCCATATAATGACCCACTTGAAGACTAACTCGGACTTCTCTCCCTTTGTCATAAAATGACCAATAGAGACGAAACTAAGAACTAACGCCCCTCAAGAATATCATCATGACGAAGTTGGAGGAGCGCCAGCGTTGTTGTTGGGGTCGTGTGAAGCAAAAGGGCCAGCCGCAGTGTCTTCAACGTCTTCATTTTCGTCATTGAAACGTGATGGAGACACCGAGCTCAGGACGAGCGGAGGACTTGAACCTTCTTGAACTTATTCTTGGGTAGATTTTCCCAATCAAAGTTCATCTGGAAATCCATTGCAGCAAGTTCGTCATTGGTCTCCAGGTGTGAAAGTATGGGCCATGTTCTGTCAAAGATCTCATGGGCATTGTAGTGATTTCAACGAACAGAGTTATGTGTCACAGTCATATTGGCGTTAATAGCAGCAAGTTGATGCTTAACCCAATCATGATTCTTGTATATCTTCTGGTGCAGACTGATGAGGAGTTCACGATCAGTCATGACACGTGGTTCTTCTGGTTGAGGAGAAGGCCTCGAAGCTTTTGCAACAGTGTCCTAGCTGGTAGTTTCATCACATGTGGACTTGGAGACAGGCTGACTAAATTGTCCATCAAGGGGACGAATTCCTTCATCAATGACCGCCCTGCCCTTACCAGGAACTGAGGATATTGTGCTCTAAAGAACTTCTACCTCTGGCAGAAAGTTGAGATGATTCCTTCCATCAGCCAAATAGTTGATTGAAGATCGGGATCTGATGAATCTCATGATCCATGGAGCATATGGCTTCACATCAAAGGGTGACTGGGCCACTATGACCAAAGTCCTCATGAAGAAGTCATGTATGTTAATTGGAGTGCCATGTATGCTACGAAATAGCATATTGTTCATGACTCCCACAACTTCTTTAGTTGCAAAGTTATGTCCTTTGATGGGACTTAGGTTCTTGGCCAAAATTTTGCAGGTAGTTCTAGGCACATAGAGCAAATCCTTCACCAAGAAGGTGGTTCTCGGGGCTTCTCCTTCAACCAATGGCTTCATCAGCACTTGCATCAAATGATTGGGCAGTTCAGGTTCTTCATAGATATTCTTTGCTTCTTCAAGGGGTGGATCTATTGGAAGATCATGAAGTAGTTCATGAACTGGTGCCTTATAATGAGTGTCTTCACTCATCTAGTCCAGAGCCCATGCCGCAATGTCATCAGCATTTCTTGAGAAGTGCACAATTGTATAGAATTGAAGAATGAGTTCTTCATTCCAAACACAGACATCCGAGTAGAAGCTAAGCAGCCCAACATCGTGAAGAACAGTCAAAACTGTCTGGAAGCATGGAACGGATTCCATGTCGACATGATGAATATGATGATGCGGGAAGATCTTGTTCTTCTCAAATAGAAATGAAGCATAGTAATTCATTTGTGTCTTGGTCTAGAAGCGTAGACACCTGATCTTGGCTAAGTCATATGGTGACTCACTGATGAAGAAATTCTTCTCTTCAAAGAATTTGGTATTATTGAACTGTGGCCGTCTGAGGCTTCTGCCAATCTTTGGCATGACCAGAACTGGTTGAAGATTGATTTTCTTCGGCCTTACATCAAAAACTGGTCTTGGAGATCCAGTTGAGTCTTGTGGATCTGTAACAGCACATGATTTTGCAATTTCTTCAGCAATAGCAATTGGAAACAGTGTCAGTATCTGCTGAAGGAATTGATTCTTGTGCTGAGGGGATGTATTGACGACGTCCACCATCAAGTCTTGTCATGCAGTCTCATCAGCTGTTGCAGCTGGAATTTCTGCATAAATGGTTTGAAGAGAAGGTTGTCTTTCTTCAGAACTAGTGTGAATTTCTTCAGTGTGCGCGGGTGACTGTGACCCTTGAGTCAGAGGTATGGTGACAGGTGAAGTGGGATTTGCTGCTTCGAGTTCATCATGGATTACGGGTGTGGTAGCACCGTCAATATCAAAATCTTCTTCAGTATTTTCACTGCTTCTGGATGAAGCAACATCAGTTCCTTTAGTCAATGGAGCTTGGGAAGGCTTTCGTGATGACACATGATGAAGTGAAGCATCTGCTTCCACTTCAATTCCTTCATCCATTTGCTCTGTGGTAGCAGCAATGGGTATCATTTTCTTCATTGTCATCAGCTTGAGGAATGACATATTTCACCCCAAAAGGAACAATCTGATGATCATCTATGGTAAGAGTAGTAGGGGGCGATGATGAAATTGGAATTGCATCTATTGGTATGACTGAAGACAATGGGGCCGTCTTCAATTTCTTCACTGATTCACTAAAAGTGGGAGGAGCTAAAACCTTTGTATTTTTGGCTTCCTTATCAGTCACCTTGATCTTCTTCGCTTCTGATGCAGAAGGAAGTGTGATGGTCTTCAAAGATGAAGTTGTTGGAGGCGCTATTGCTGAGGAACTTGGTGGAGCATTTTCTTCAGGCACGACTGATGCAGTCGCCTTGATAGCTTCTTCAAGTGCAACTCTTCAGTTGCCCTGGCTTGTAATTGCAGAGGAGGTGAGGGCGCAGATACACTAGCCTGTGCAACTTGCTGGGGAGCTGAGGAACTTGATGGAGGCGCTTTACCAAACTTGACAACCTCCCTTCTGTTGTGGTCTTCAACCACGTTGTTTGTGGTAGTGATGAACCTCTCCTTGATGTCACAACAGTAGTTGGTGCTCATATTCTTTAGAAAGATGTTTGATTTCTGACAGGAGAGTGACAAGCTGCTGAGGAGATATGGACAACACATTTTTTCCTCAACTACTTCTCTTTCCGATATTGTTGCTTCTTCACCAACTTAGCTTGTGCAATCTTGTGCTTCTCATCCAAGATGAATGTAGAGAGGACATGGATAGGACCTAGAGGCAAGTGGAGATCGTCAAGTGGTGTATCTGGTTTCTTGCACCATATTTCAATGAAGTCTAGAAGCTTCTTGGGATCTAGGAGTAGTGGGGCTAAAAAATTCTTGGCAATGGCTGCTTACTCTTGTTTTCGTCCAAGGAATTCAGTTAGTTCATCCTCATCAGCTAGTTCATGTTCATCAACTTGAGGCACTACGACCTTGCTATTAGGACTTGGTCTCGTGCCACGGCCATCAGTGGCCTTCTTCTTCAGCTTAGGCATTGATGTAGATATCTTCCCACTAGGTGAGGCACTTGATGCAGAAATGGTGGCTGTTGGAAAGCCTTCAATGCTGGTAAGATGCAAGCATAACTACTGTTGAGGCTTTTGCTGCAACCACTAATGAACTTGTGGCGGGTGGTGGTGCTAAAGATTTTGCAGCTTTAGGCACTAAGGCATTTGAAGTAGTTGGTTTGGCCACTAAGAGCTTGGGATCTGACGGCTTTGGCTTGTGTGCAGGCTTCTTCTGAATTGATTTCTTCGGCGCGCTGGCACTACCACTTGCACCTGCTTCTGCTGAGGCCTTTGAGGCCCTGTTGAATTCCTCAATGACCTTCTTGGCCTGTTTGGCTAGATCTGCCTGACACCTTTCCCATTCTTTGGGAAATTCTTCACCTCTTCTGATGCTGGTGGGGTTAATTTCTTGACCAGAAGCTAGTGGTGCCCTTTTGCATGGAGGCTTTACAGCAAAGTCCTACATGTACTTGGGAGTGACATATCTGTACTCTCTCCATTCATACCTCTAGTACCTCTTGATTTTTCTGAGTGCGTGTTTTGCGATTCTTCTTAGTTTCTTGCATTGAATTGTTTCATGGGTGTATAGTAGCCTTAGTATATATCATCTGGGATCTTGAATGATGTCTGTTCCTCTTTGCTCTTGCCTCCCTTCTGAGGCTTTTTACCATCAGCCATTTTCTTCAACCGAGGTTTCTGAGCTTTTGATGACTTTGAAGATGTTTGAAGATTTTCCTCAAGCAATGCTGCAAATGAATTAATTTGTTGAGAACCTAGAGATTCGTCGGCACACATTTGTACCTATGAATAGAGTATAGTTGCGAGGAAATTGGGAAGAGTCACATGCGTTCTTAGATGTTTTCCAAAATAAACTAGTTGAGAAAATTCACACATATCGTCTTGACAAATTTCACTAAGTGTTCTTGACTTAGGTTCCAGAGTTGCACAAATTGAGACAATTTCCACAATTGAGGAATCTAGAAGTTAAGCCTAACTTAGATGAAGCACTCAAGACTGTCCAAAAGGAATAGCTGAAGAATTGGAAATGAAGTAAAAAAACAACACTGGAAGATTTTGAGTCAGTGAAGAGATCAAACTGGGTAGTAAAATTAGCATTTAATTACCCCAAGGATGAACTCGATGAACTGGACGAAGAAGTGAAGGAAATCATCAGTTTAGATCTTCTGCTCCCTTAATTGGCGATGAAAGACAGCTACGGCGGCGGTGGAGATGAAGAAATCCGTGTCCGGTGTGAGTACGTCGACGAAGAAGTCAAGGCAGTGAATCTCTTCTTCTCCGGCGGTGATGAATTCCAGTGACGGCGCTAGGGTTTGGGAGTGAGAGCAACGGGAGCAAAGGAGCAAAGTGAAATTAGGTTGATGGAGTCAAGGCTACTTATCGCCGTGGTGAAAACCGAGTGGTCCAAAGATTTTGGACGGATAAGCCCCTGACCACTCGCATCTCGGTGACACGTGTCGTACATGCATTTTCACATGCTTATCCACGTGAGAGAAGCGCATGATGCAGTTAATGTGGCAACCACCAAAAAAACTTTTGAGAATTTTAAAATGTGTTCGCAATTTCTTCAGCCGTCAAGGACACAGTGAAGACTTTGAATGGTGTCAAGTAGAACACACATGAAGAATTTGTGAACAGAGTGGGTTGAGCTTAGCATAGAGGGAGCGGGTCCGATCACATCCACATAGGCAAAAAAACAACTTGAAGAATTAGCAATATGTGGATGCTGTTGAGGACATAAAGACTCAAGAACACACACACACACACACACACATATATATACATATATATAACCTCAAATGATGAATTCGAAAAGTTTAACGAAATTGCAAATGACAAAAAACTCAAATTTGAAGAATGTCATAAAGAGGTGGGGGTGTTACCCATCGTATAAGAACTATGAGGACTAGAGACACCACGTACAATTGTCGTAGGGTTCTGAGAGTCAAGTTCTTCATTAATTTCTTCACACTTAGAGGTTAAGTCTTCATTGATTGAACAAATATGTTACTTCATGTGTTGTGCATCAAAGTCATCAAAAAATGCATAAGCGTTAGGATGTGTGTCCACTTCAGAGGACATTCGAAGATTCTAGGATGTTTAGCTCACGCCGCAACTTGCAAAATCTCTTCTCATCCAAGGGCTTAGTGAAGATATCGGCAAGCTGGTTTTCAGTCTTCACATGGTCGATGACAATGTCTCCCTTCAGCACATGGTCATGAATAAAGTGGTGACAAATCTAAATGTGCTTCTCCTTGGACTGTTACACTAGGTTGTGGGCGATCTTGATAGCACTCTCATTGTCCCAATAGAGAGGGACTTTCTTCATGTTGACGCCATAGTCCTTGAGAGTTTGCTTCATCTATATCAACTATGAGTAGTAGGCACTAGTGGCAATGTACTCAGCCTCAGCCGTGGAAAGTGAGACACTACTCTGCTTCTTTGAGGACCAACAGACAAGAGACCGTCTGAGGAAGTGGCATGTGCCTGATGTAGACTTTTGATCCACACGATCTCTAGCATAGTTAGAGTCAAAAAATCCAGCTAGATCAAAAGATGAGCCCTTGGGATACCATAATCCAAGCGTTGGTATGTGTAAGTGCCTCTAATGCCCCTTAGTTATTTTGGTGTATTGGAGACTTATAGGTTAAGGGACTAATGTGTTTGTGAGTGTACACAGGTCTATAAGTCTATGAGGAGTTTGATATTTATAGAGAAAGTCGACCCCTAAAAATGAATGTCTTCAACTGAAGACTTTGAAAGCGAAGAAATTGGTGTGACCGTGAAGACTTGATATTAATGCGAGGAATATGAAGCATGAAGACTTTTGTTTCCGTAGTTTCATTTTCTCTTTCTTGAGTCATAGGAAACACCGTACTGTTAAAGGGGGTCGAGGAAAAACTAAGGAAAAGTTCAAAGTGATGCTCATCTCAAAATCCTACACCTACCAATCCCTTTGAGTGAAGCCATTGGAAATCTCATAAAGTTCAGTCATTTTCTTCAGTGACAGAGACGGAGATCTTCTGTTCTCTAAGGAATTTGTTCTGACTGAGGAGTTGGGAATTCGCCAGTGCGGATTGCCTACAAGTGAGGAACATGATAGCCCTGAGGAATTTGATATTCAAATTTCCGAGTGTTGCTGTGCTATGCGCTAGCTGTCCCAAAATATCTACCCACCTAACGGTCATATCATTGAAGGGCAGTTATGTCTTATCATGTCGGGCTGCTCCCTAGGCTATAAATAGCCACCCCTATAACCACTAGCTGGTTGGCTGCTCCGTGAGAAACTGGCTGGATTCGATGCTTGTTTCTTTTGAAGACTGTGCATCTTCCAGATGGTTAGGCGTCATGGTATAGAGCATCCAAGAGGAAATTGTGGATCGCCGAGTGACCGAGTTTGTGAAGCTTTGGAAGTCACCTGAAGACTTACCACGAGTGATTGGGTGACGTCTGTGTGACCTTAGCTCAAGGAGAATATGGTGAGGACTGTGTGTCCTCAGGTTTAAATACCTAGCCGCTCCAACCAGACGTACGACTGTCACAGCAGTTGGAACTGGTCTACCAAATCATTTTCTTCATCAAGCAAACTGGTTCTATTTCCTCAACCCTTCCATTTCCTCATTACTGTGTTGTGTACTTGATCGTTACTGTTTGAAGACTTTGACTGAAGACTTTCTCAATTTCCTCAATCCTACTTCTTCTGTCACTTTGTCTTTAGCCTGCTTATCCTGTGTTTATGCTACTTGTAGTCTATGCTTGTTTTCATTTCATCATGATAACTGTGCTGCCACTCTATTATGCTTGCATCTGAGTACTTATTCCGCTGCTTAGTAGTTCATTGCTAAGGAATTTCCTCACCCTGAAATTCCATAGTGACAAATTCATAAAAATTGCCTATTCACCCCCTCTAGTTGATATAACGCACTTTCAATTGGTATCAGAGCAAGGTACTCCCTTGTTCTGTGTGATTTTGGTTTAATCGCTTGGAGTTTTAGTTATGTCGACCGCAGGTATGATCAAGGTCTCTGCTGGGTGTCCTAGCTTCGATGGGACGGACTACCCCTACTGGAAGAATAAGATGCGAATGCATCTTGAGGCAATTGAGAATGATCTCTGGTATGTTGCGGAAAATGGTGTTCCCTCTGTCACTCCTACCATCAACCCTGTTAACGTGAAGAGATTTAAGCAACTCGACTCTCAAGCGAAGAACATCATATGTGGCCATCTGAGCAAAGGGCAGTATGGCAGAGTGAGTGCTTTGGAGATAGCAAAGCTTATCTGGGATAGGTTGTCCAAGGTAAATGAAGGAGTCTCAACACAGCGTGACTCTCGAGTTAACGTTCTTCGCAATCTCTTCAACCGCTTAAAAAAGACTCGACAATTAAATGTTTAGTAAACCTTCGATTGCCTCACTAACATTTCAAATGAGCTTCAAGCACTTGGTGCCACTGACATCACCGCCATGAGGTGGTGAAGAAATTGCTGAGATCGCTCGATTCCTCATTTGACACTCTGGCACTGATGATAGAAGAACGTGGAGACTACAAGTCACTTGATCCCGCTGATATCCTCGAGAGGCTAAACACTCATGAGTTCCAACTTGCTGAGAAGAAAGATATCTATGGATGATGTCTACTACACAACCTTCTACTTGTAGACATTGTTGGGCCTCCAAGTGCAGAGGTTTGTAGGACAGTAGTAAATCTCCCTCAAGTGGATGACCTAAGGTTTATCAATCTGTGGGAGCCATAGGATGAAGATGGTCTCTCTCAAGCAACCCTACAACCAAATAACAAAGAGTCTCTTGTGTCACCAAAACACCCAATACAATGGTAAATTGTATAGGTGCACTAGTTCGGTGAAGAGATGGTGATACAAGTGCAATATGGATAGTAGATAATGGTTTTTGTAATCTGAAAATATTAAACCAGCAAGGTAACTAATGATAAAAGTGAGCACAAAAGGTATTGCGATGCATTGAAACAAGGCCTAGGGTTCATACTTTCACTAGTGCAAGTTCTCTCAACAATAATAACATAATTGGATCATATAACTTTCCCTCAACATGCAACAAAGAGTCACTCCAAAGTCACTAATAGCGGAGAACAAACGAAGAGATTATGGTAGGGTACGAAAGCACCTCAAAGTTATCCTTTCTGATCGATCTATTCGAGAGTCCGTAGTAAAATAACATGAAGCTATTCTTTCCATTCAATCTATCATAGAGTTCGTACTAGAATAACACCTTAAGCCACAAATCAACCAAAACCCTAATGTCACCTAGATACTCCAATGTCACCTCAAGTATCCGTGGGTATGATTATACGATATGCATCACACAATCTCAGATTCATCTATTCAAACCAACACAAAGTACTTCAAAGAGTACCCCAAAGATTCTACCGGAGAGTCAAGACGAAAACGTGTGCCAACCCATATGCATAGGTTCATGGGCGGAACCCGCAAATTGATCACCAAAACATACATCAAGTGGATCACGTGATATCCCATTGTCACCACAGATAAGCACGACAAGATAACCTGAAAGGGAAAACTCAATCCATTACAAGGGAGTAGAGGGGGAGAAACATCATAAGATCCAACTATAATAGCAAAGCTCGCGATACATCAAGATCGTACCACCTCAAGAACAGGAGAGAGAGAGAGAGAGATCAAACACATAGCTACTGGTACATACCCTCAGCCGTGAGGGTGAACTACACCATCCTCGTCATGGAGAGCGCCGGGATGATGAAGATGGCCACCGGAGAGGGATTCCCCCCTCCGGCAGGGTGCCAGAATGGGTCTAGATTGGTTTTCGGTGGCTACGGAGGCTTCTGGCGGCGGAACTCCCAATCTATTCCGCTCCTCGAAGTTTTTAGGGTATATGGGTATATATAGGAGGAAGAAGTACGTCGGTGGATCTCCGGGCAGTCCATGAGGCAGGGGGCACGCATAGGGGGGTGGGCGCGCCCCCACCCTTATGGGCAGCCTGGGACTCTTCTGGTCCATCTCCGATACTCCGTGGGCTTCTTCTGGTCCAAAAATAAGTTCCGTGAAGTTTCAGGTCAATTGGACTTCATTTGATTTTCCTTTTCTGTGATACTCTAAAACAAGGAAAAAAATAGAAACTGGCACTAGGCTCTAGGTTAATAGGTTAGTCCCCAAAAATCATATAAAATAGCATATAAATGCATATAAAACATACAAAGTTGATAATATAATAGCATGGAACAATCAAAAATTATAGATACGTTGGAGACGTATCAGCATCCCCAAGCTTAATTCCTGCTCGTCCTTGAGTAGGTAAATGATAAAAACAGAATTTTTGATGTGGAATGCTACCTAACATATTTATCCATGTAATTCTCTTTATTGTGGCAAGAATATTCAGATCCATAAGATTCAAGACAAAAGTTTAATATTGACATAAAAATAATAATACTTCAAGCATACTAACAAAGTAATCATGTCTTCTCAAAATAACATGGCCAAAGAAAGCTATCCCTACAAAATCATATAATCTAGCTATGCTCTATCTTCATCACACAAAATATTTAAATCATGCACAACCCCGATGACAAGCCAAGCAATTGTTTCATACTTTTGATGTTCTCAAACTTTTTCAATCTTCACGCATTACATGAGCGTGAGCCATGGACATAGCACTATAGGTGGAATAGAATGTTGGTTGTGGAGAAGACAAAAAGGAGAAGATAATCTCACATCAACTTGGTGTATCAACGAGCTATGGAGATGCCCATCAATATATATCAATGTGAGTGAGTAGGGATTGCCAGGCAACGGATGCACTAGAGCTATAAGTGTATGAAAGCTCAAAAATAAACTAAGTGGGTGTGCATCCAACTCGCTTGCTCATGAAGACCTAGGGAATTTTGAGGAAGCCCACAATTGGAATATACAAGCCAAGTTCTATAATGAAAGATTCCCAATAGTATATGAAAGTGACCACATAGGAGACTCTCTATCATGAAGATCTTGGTGCTACTTTGAAGCACAAGTGTGATAAAAGGATAGTAACATTGTCCCTTCTCTCTTTATCTCTCATATTTTTTGGGCCTTCTCTTTTTTTTGCCTTTTTTTCTTTTTTTTGTCCGGAGTCTCATCCCGACTTGTGGGGGAATCATAGTCTCCATCATCCTTTCCTCACTGGGACAATGCTCTAATAATGATGATCATCACACTTTTATTTACTTACAACTCAAGAATTACAACTCGATACATAGAACAAGATATGACTCTATATGAATGCCTCCGGCGGTGTACCGGGATGTGCAATGACTCATGAGTGACATGCATGAAAGAATTATGAACGGTGGCTTTGCCACAAATATGATGTCAACTACATGATCATGCATAGCAATATGACAATGATGGAGCATGTCATAATAAACAGAACGGTGGAAAGTTGCATGGCAATATATCTCGAAATGGCTATGGAAATGCCATAATAGGTATATATGGTGGCTGTTTTGAGGAAGTTAATGGTGGGTGATATGGTACCGGCGAAAATTGCACGGCACAAGAGAGGCTAGCAATGGTGGAAGGGTGAGAGTGCGTATAATCCATGGACTCAACATTAGTCATAAAGAACTCACATACTTATTGCAAAAATCTATTAGTTATCGAAACAAAGTACTACACGCATGCTCCTAGGGGGATAGATTGGTAGGAAAAGACCATCGCTCATCCCCGACCGCCACTCATAAGGAAGACAATCAATAAATAAATCATGCTCCGACTTCATCACATAACGGTTCACCATACGTGCATGCTACGGGAATCACAAACTTTAACACAAGTATCTCTCAAATTCACAAATACTCAACTAGCATGACCTCTAATATCACCATCTTCATATCTCAAAACAATCATCGAGTATAAAATTTCTCATAGTATTCAATGCACTTCATATGATAGTTTTTATTATATCCCTCTTGGATGCCCATCATATTAGGACTAAATTCATAACCAAAGAAAATTACCATGCTGTTTAGGACTCTCAAAATAATATAGGTGAAGCATGAGAGTTCATCTATTTCTATATAATAAAACCACCACCGTGCTCTAAAAAGATATAAGTGAAACACTAGAGCAACGACAAACTACTCCGAAAGATATAAGTGAAGATCAATGAGTAGTTGAATAATTATGCAACTATGTGAAGACTCTCTAACATTTAATACTTTCAGATCTTGTTATTTTATTAAAACAGCAAGCAAAGCAAAAGAAAATTAAATGACGCTCCAAGCAAAACACATATCATGTGGTAAATAAAAATATAGCTCCAAGTAAAGTTACCGATGAACGACGACGAAAGAGGGGATGCCTTCCGGGGCATCCCCAATCTTAGGCTCTTGGTTTTCCTTTAATATTTCCTTGGGGTGCCTTGGGCATCCCCAAGCTTAGGCTCTTTCCACTCCTTATTCCATAGTCCATCGAATCTTTACCCAAAACTTGAAAACTTCACAACACAAAACTTAACAGAAAACTCGTAAGCTCTGTTAGTATAAGAAAATAAATCACCACTTAGGTACTGCTGTGAACTCATTCTAAATTTATATTGGTGTAATATCTACTGTATTCCAACTTATCTATGATTCATACCCTCCGATACTACTCATAGATTCATCAAAATAAGCAAACAACACATATAAAACAGAATCTGTCAAAAACAGAACAGTCTATAGTAATCTGGATCAAACGTATACTTATGGAACCCTAAAAATTCTAAAATAAATTTCTGGACGTGAGGAATTTATCTGTTAATCATCTTCAAAAAGAATTAACTAAATAGAACTCTCCAGTAAAAAATGGCAGCTAATCTCGCGAGTGCTAAAGTTTCTGTTTTTTTACAGCAAGATCGCAAAGACTTTCCCCAAGTCTTCCCAAAGGTTCTACTCGGCACAAACACTAATTAAGAGAATAAAAACACATCTAAACAGAGGCTAGATAAATTATTTATTACTAAACAGGAACAAAAAGCAAGGAACAGAAATAAAATTGGGTAGCCTCCCAACAAGCGCTAACGTTTAACGCCCCTAGCTAGGCATGATGATTTCAATGATGCTCACATAAAGGATAAGAATTGAAACATAAAGAGAGCATCATGAGGAATATGACTAGCACATTTAAGCCTAACCCTCTTCATATGCATAGGGGTTTTGTGAGCAAACAACTTATGGGAACAATAATCAACTAGCATAGGAGGGCAAAAACAAGCATAACTTCAAAACTTTAAGCACATAGAGAGGAAACTTGATATTATTGCAATTCCTACAAGCATAAGTTCCTCCCTCATAATAATTTTCAGTAGCATCATGAATGAATTCAACAATATAACTATCACATAAAGCATTCTTTTCATGATCTACAAGCATATAAATTTTATTACTCTCCACAGAAGAAAAATTCTTCTCATTCAGAATAGTGGGAGTATCATAAGAGACTCGAATACTATAAATTGTTTCCACATTAAAAGAGTAATGTTCAGAAAAGGGGTAATCATAATCATGACAAGTTTTATAAATATAATCATCACTACTCTTTATAGCATAAGTGTCATCTCAATAGTCGTCATAAATAGGAGGCCTGCTATCATCATAATAAATTTGCTCATCAAAACCTGGGGGACTAAAAATATCATCTTCATCAAACATAGCATCCCCAAGCTTGCGGCTTTGCATATCATTAGCATCATGGATATTCAAGGAATTCACACTAACAACATTGCAATCATGCTCATCATACAAAGATTTAGTGCCAAACATTCTAATGCATTCTTCTTCTAACACTTTGGCACAATTATCGGAATCCTTATTTTCATGAAAGATATTAAAAAGATGAAGCATATGAGATACCCTTAATTCAATTTTTTGTAGTTTTTTATAGACTAAACTAGTGATAAAAGAATAAACTAAAAGATTCGATTGCAAGATCTAAAGATATACCTTCAAGCGCTAACCTCCCCGGCAATGGCGCCAGAAAAGAGCTTGATGTCTACTACACAACCTTCTACTTGTAGACATTGTTGGGCCTCCAAGTGCAGAGGTTTGTAGGACAGTAGCAAATTTCCCTC
Organism: Triticum urartu; assembly: GCF_003073215.2. Lineage (NCBI taxonomy): Eukaryota > Viridiplantae > Streptophyta > Magnoliopsida > Poales > Poaceae > Triticum > Triticum urartu. The sequence continues at coordinate 96,668,401 of NC_053026.1, forward strand.
AAGTGGATGACCTAAGGTTTATCAATCCGTGGGAGGCGTAGGATGAAGATGGTCTCTCTCAAGCAACCCTGCAACCAAATAACTAAGAGTCTCTTGTGTCCCCAACACACTCAATACAATGGTAAATTGTATAGGTGCACTAGTTCGGCGAGGAGATGGTGATACAAGTGCAATATGGATAGTAGATAATGGTTTTTGTAATCTGAAAATATAAAAACAGCAAGATAACTAATGATAAAAGTGAGCACAAATGTTATTGCAATGCGTTGAAACAAGGCCTAGGGTTCATACTTTCACTAGTGCAAGTTCTCTCAACAATAATAACATAATTGGATCATAGAACTTTCCCTCAACATGCAACAAAGAGTCACCCCAAAGTCACTAATAGCGGAGAACAAACGAAGAGATTATGGTAGGGTACGAAACCACCTCAAACTTATCCTTTCTGATTGATCTATTCAAGAGTCCGTAGTAAAATAACATGAAGCTATTCTTTCCATTCAATCTATCATAGAGTTTCTACTAGAATAACACCTTAAGACAAAAATCAACCAAAACCCTAATGTCACCTAGATACTCCAATGTCACATCAAGTATCCGTGGGTATGATTATACGATATGCATCACACAATCTCAGATTCATCTATTCAAACCAACACAAAGTACTTCAAAGAGTGCCCCAAAGATTCTACCGAAGAGTCAAGACGAAAACGTGTGCCAACCCCTATGCATAGGTTCATGGGCAAAACCCGCAAATTGATCACCAAAACATACATCAAGTGGATCACGTGATATCCCATTGTCACCATAGATAAGAACGGCAAGACATACATCAAGTATTCTCAAATCCTTAAAGACTCAATCCGATAAGATAACTTCAAAGGGAAAAATCAATCCATTACAAGAGAGTAGAGGGGGAGAAACATCATAAGATCCAACTATAATTGCAACGCTCGCGATACATCAAGATCGTACCACCTTAAGAACACGAGAGAGAGAGAGAGATCAAACACATAGCTACTGGTACATACCCTCAGCCCCGAGGGTGAACTACTCCCTCCTTGTCATGGAGAGCGTCGGGATGATGAAGATGGCCACCGGAGAGGGATTCCCCCCTCCGGCAGGGTGCCGGAACGGCTCTAGATTGGTTTCCGATGGCTACGGAGGCTTCTCGCGGCGGAACTCCCGATCTATTCCGCTCCTCGAATCTTTTAGGGTATATGGGTATATATAGGAGGAAGAAGTACGTCGGTGGATCTCCGGGCTGTCCACGAGGCAGGGGGCGCGCCCAGGGGGCGTGGGCACGCCCCCACCATCGTGGGCAGCCTAGGACTCTTCTGGTCCATCTCCGATACTCCGAGGGCTTCTTCTGGTCCAAAAATAACTTCCGTGGGGTTTCAGGTCAACTAGACTCCGTTTGATTTTCCTTTTTTGCGATACTCTAAAACAAGGAAAAAACAGAAACTGGCACTGGGCTCTAGGTTAATAGGTTAGTCCCCAAAAATCATATAAAATAGCATATAAATGCATATAAAACATCCAAAGTTGATAATATAATAGCATGGAACAATCAAAAATTATAGATACGTTGGAGACGTATCAATGGACTGAGCTATGGTAGATCACGCGCTTTAAAGGCTAAGGCAGTATCTGAATCTGAAGGTGAGGATTCTGGTAGCAGCCTTGGTGATCCTGAAGAACTGAGCCAGGAGATAGCAATGCTCGTATGGAAATTCCAAAAGTTCTCAAGGCGTGGTCGCTTTGGTAAATCCTCAAGAATGAATGATGTGAGAACAGATTCCTCATCATGTAACTACAAGAAGAGAACCTGCCACAAATGCAAGAAACCTGGTCACTACATTCAAGATTTTCCTCAATGGAAGAAGGAATCAAAGTAGAATAAATACAAGGATTATAGTTGTAATGACTCGAAGAAGAAGAAGAAGAAATCTTCAAAGTCCTCATCATCAAAATCCTCGAAGTCTTCATCTCAAGCAACTCCAAAAAGGCTCGGGCATTCATTGGCAAGGAAATGGACTCTGAAGCTAAATCTGAGGAAAATGAGGAATATGAGACATCTGAGGAGTCAGACTCTGGTGTGGCAAGCCTAGCCCTCGCTACTGCATACGTCAGCAAGTCCATCTTCAACTCTGGAAACCTGAGCAGTATTCAAAAACCTGATGGGTTGCTGCAAAGGGACCTTGAGTGGCTCTGTCTACTTTATCTGGCTTTACATGTGAATCTTCATATTCTTCTGATGAGTCATTTGACTCCAACTATAAACTGTTCAAAAATCAGAATGGTGAAGTATTTGCTGGATATGTTGGCACTAACCGTAGGAATGGACCCCCTATGAAGAAAATCTAGGTCCCCAAAAGGTGCCTTGAAAGTCTTCAGGTGAATGTCATCATGACTCCACCTGTGAAGAATAGGAACCCCAGATCAAATTCTTCATATGGACCAAATTCCTCACATGGATCAAAGTCCTCATATGAACATCATCATGCTAACAATTCTGTTTCGCAGGAAAGATCTAAGGGCTATGAATATGTGCATTATTCTTCAAATCATTATGTTCATAAGTCCTCAAAGAATTTATCTGCTTATTCATATGCTTAATCTAACCCCTCTTATGTGGAACGAAGTGGATTGGCTTTAATGCCACCTTTCTCTTATGGAGCTCGCAGAATGATGAACTCTTTGCCACCCCTCCAGATATGTGTGGTGAAGAAAAAGAACTAATCTCTTATGCAGGGTCAGGTCTCCAGACAAACCTAAACGTCTGAAGAATTTGCTGGAGACCTGAATATGCTTGAAAGAACGCAAGCTAATCATGAAGAAATGAATTTTCATTTCTCATGTTCTCATACTGCTATATCTGTTCTATTGGTTGATGAAATTGATCTGATGAATTTGATATCATATTCTTCACTGATGAAGTTTATGAGTTCGTAAGATGCACTAATTCATCTGCAGGATGATCAACCCAAAGCCACTGAGTGGGTCCTCAACAATGGATGTACAAATCACATGACTGGTGACAAGAACTTATTGATGGACACTACTTTATCTCCATCACATCTAAATCATATCACCTACGCCGACAAAGGCAAAATCACACTACTAGGGAAAAGCCTATACACAAAATCTTACCAGCAGCGCGCTATAAAATCAGGTGCTGCTACTAAGTAGCAGTAGCGCGGGCTGTGGAAACTCGCTGCTGAAACAAGTTTATTAGTAGCGCACGCACTCCAAGCGGCGCTACTGCTAAAATTCCCACGACGCCGCCGCGAGGCCAGTTATAGAAGCAGCGCATTAAAATAGACAGCGCTACTGCTACGTAACATAGCAGCAGCGCATTCAGGCAATAATCGCTACTGTTAAATTAACTATAGATCTCACTAGCCTCATCCACAGATCACACTCACACACACTCACGGTCTCCTCCTCACCCCCGCCCCGTCGCCCCTCCCCCGTCGCCCCTCCCGCAATCTGCGCCGCTGTCGCCTCATCCTCCTCGCTGGACTCGGTACCGGCCTCCTCCTCAGTCCTCCCTCCACTCGCCGCTGGCCGCCCCCTCCTCGCTCCGCCTTCCTCCTCGATCCGTCCTCCCTCCACTTGCCGCCGGCCGGCCCCTCCTTGCTCCGCCTTCCTCCTCCGTCCTACTATCTTCTCCCTCCTCGAGTCGCCCCTCCTTGTCCCTCCTCCCTGATATATTTTGATTTAGTAGGCTTTCATATGTAACATTTTGATTTAGTTGATTTAGTATGCTAGTGGATTTAGTATGCTAGTTGATTTAGTATTCTAGTTGATTTAGTCAATTTAGTTGATATGATTCAGTTGATTTAGTAGGCTAGTTGATTTAATTGATTTAGAACATTTTAATTTAGTTTATTTAGTAGGCTAGTTGATTTAGTTGATTTAGTAGGCTAGTTGATTTAGAACATTTTGATTTAGTTGATTTAGTAAAATGGCGCCACCACCAGCACCACTATGTCAACCGTGCAAGTCAAGGTGTGCCAGCAGCCTTGCAACTGGCAAGCTGTTTGGCATCTACTTCCATCCGAGTTTTCATCATGCGGCGGTAAGAAATTAGATGAAATGTTACAGCTATTTTATTTTTAGTGTTGGCATTACTGCATTGTGTCATTTTGCTTTTCTTACACAGATCGTCCCATGCAATGTGAGGTTGAAATTCAACAAGCTGACAGGAGACACTGTGACATTTGAGGCTCCTGGGGGGCCGTACACTATGGAGGTCGAGAAAGGATGCAATATGTCGCAGATTGGAGGAGATGCATGGGCCCGTTTCCCCGCTCGCATGCGTCTTACTGGTGGTGAGTTGATCAGATTCTCCTTCAAAGCAGAAAGACCCAAGTTGGTTGTCATTTATATCAACCTGGTGGAAGATGATGAAGATGACGAAGATGATGAAGATAATGAGGACCCACTCAATGAAGATGATGAGAACCCACTTCATGAAGCCATCATAGCTCAAAGAATGAGGCTGAGCGAGGAGGAGGTGTGCAACCTTTGGAACATAATTCCGCCACGTGATGACTTTGTCGGGGTGCCATTCGTGACCCGCCTGACAAGTACCATGGTCGATCGACATGAAATGGTATGTTATACGTACTACATATAGTAATTTGATAATATATACATGCTGTATTGTTATACTTACAAATCTAGTCGATGATACACTTTAGTGTAGAGTTTGATCACATGCTTAGGCTATTTATTAATTGATATGTTTTTCTTATTCAGAGATTGCCAAAGAACCTATCTATGAGTTGTGGTATTGAGCCTGATGAAGAAGGCTCAGTTGGACTAAGCCTTACCGCAAGGGGCTCCGTCACCACATGTACTTACTGCATGGGCACAGATGGTCGCACACACTTGAACTCGGTTGGGTGGAAGAGATTCCTCGTTGGCAAGAATCTTCGTGCTGGACAGGACATCCTAATTACTATTAGGAACACCCACCGCCCAGGCTTGAGGATGATGATCGTCGTCGATATCATCTAGAACTACATATGTGTATGTGGCTATATCATCTAGAACTACATATGATGATCGTCGTCGATATCATGTAGAACTACATATGATGATCGTCGTCAATATCATCTAGAACTAAATATGATGATTGTCGTCGATGTCACCTTGTACTGCTTGAGGATGCATGTTGAGTATATATGAAATTGTTATCTAGTACTCCCTCGATTCCAAATTACTCGTCATGGTTTGAGTTCAAATTTGAACTAAAACCACGACAAGTAATTTCGAACCGAGGGAGTACTACCTAGTACCTATAATGCTTTATGAAATTGATATCTAGTAGTACCTAGTATCTGGAAATTGCAGTTTATCGAAGCCGGAATGGGGAAATGCTGAAAGATATAACAGTAGCGCTGGACCGGGAAATAGCTACAGCTAAGTAATAGTAGCGCGTTCCTGAAAAGCACTGCTGCTATAGTCAATAGTGGTAGCGCGGGTACAGGCAGCGGTACTACTAAGAGTTAGCTGTAGCGCCTTATTGATAGCGCGGGCACCCGCGCTGCTGATAGGCCTAAAACTCGCGTTGCTGCTAGCCTTTTCCCTAGTAGTGTCAAGGTATTGGGTCTAGGTAAGGTTGCAATCTCAAAGGATCGACACATGGACATAGTCATGCTTGTCGAGTCCTTAGGGTTCAACTTCATGTCTGTCTCAATGCTTTGTGATCTTGATATGGTTGTTGTCTTTGGCAAGTATCGTTGTGTTGTGATCATGGAAGCTGACAATTCCAAAGTCTTCGAAGGCTTTAGGAGAGGATATTTGTATATTGTTGATTTCTCTACAGGACCACAACCTGCTACATGTCTACTTGCAAAAGCTTCAGAAGGATGGCTATGGCATCGACGACTTGGTCATGCTGGCATGAGGAACTTGCACACTCTAGCGAAGAAGAAGCATGTCATTGGCATCGAGGGTGTAAAATTCCACAAGGACCATTTGTGTAGAGCTTGTGAAGCTGGAAAGATGACCAAGGCCAAGCATCCCTCAAAGACCATCATGACTACCACTCGTCCATTTGAATTGCTTCACATGGATCTCTTTGGCCCTACTCATTATGCCACATTCACTAATGCTGCATCTTTATATGGCTTTGTCATTGTTTATGACTATTCTCATTACACATGGGTGCATATCATCACTTACAAAACTGAGGTGCAGGAAGTCTTCAAACGATTTTCCTTGAGGGCTTCAACCAACTTTGGTGTGAAGATCAAGCACATCAGAAGTGACAATGGAACCGAGTTCAAGAATACTGGTCTTGATGACTATGTTGATGAACTTGGTATTACTCACGAGTTATCTGCTCCTTATACTCCTCAGCAGAATGGCATCATGGAGCGCAAGAACATGACTCCTATTGAGATGGCTCGTACTATGCTTGATGAATACAAGACGCCTCCTCGCTACTAGTTTGAGGCAATTGATATTGCGTGCCACATCATCAATAGGGTATATCTTCACAAATTCTTCAGAAAGACCTCATATGAACTCCTCACTAACAAGAAACCCAATGTGAGTTATTTCAAAGTCTTTAGTGCTAAATGTTGGATTAGATATCCTCATCACAATTCTAAATTTGCACCGAAAGCACATGAAGGTTTTATGCTTGGTTATGGAAAGAACTCGCACACCTACAGAGTCTTCAACACCTATCACCACAAGGTTGTTGAAACTGTAGATGTGCGGTTTGATGAAACTAACGGCTCACAAAGTGAGCACCTACCTCCTGTGCTAGATGAAATACCACTTGAGGAATCCATCAAGTTCAAGGCTACTGAGGATGTAATTCCCACCGAAGAATTTGCTAAAGAAGTCATTCCTGATCGTGAAGAACATCTTGCTGGTGCACCTAAGGAAAATGGTTCTGAAGAAAATGCTGAGCCCCCTCAACGTCGTCAACCCGCTCATCCTCGCATTGCTAATGAAGTGCAGATTGAGAGAATCATCAACGACATCAAAACATTAGGTCCTCTCACACACTCAAAAGCTTCACATTTGTCTAACTTTTGTGGGCACTTTGCTTTCGTCTCTATTATAGAGCCCACTAAGGTAGATGAGGCATTTCTGGAGCCTGACTGGATTCAAGCAATGCAAGAGGAATTACATCAGTTCGAGCTTAACAATGTGTGGGAACTTGTCAAGCGACTAGACCCACACAATCACAATATCATCAGCACCAAATAGATCTACCACAACAAGCAAGATGAAAATGGCCTTGTGGTGAGGAATAAGGAACGACTTGTAGCTCAAGGCTACACACATGTTGAAGGAATTGATTTCGATGCAACTTTTGCACATGTTGCTAGACTTGAGGCTATTCGCATATTACTTGCTTATACTAACCATCATAATATCATCTTATATCAAATGGATGTGGAAACTGCATTCCTCAATGGCAAGCTTGAGGAAGAAGTATATGTTGCTCAACCCCTAGGTATTGAAGATCCAAAGCATCCTGAAAAAGTCTTTAGACTCAATAAGGCCCTCTACGGCCTCAAGCAGGCCCCTCGGGCGTGGCATGATACTTTGAAGGAATTACTCATGAAGAAAGGCTTCAAACCTGGTTCACTTGACCCAACTCTTTTCACCAAAACCTATGATGATAAATTATTCATGTGCCAAATATATGTTGATGATATCATCTTTGGCTGTACTGACCAACATTATAGTGATGAATTTTCCTATATGATGAGTGAAGAATATCAAATGTCTATGATGGGAGAATTAAAATTCTTCTTAGGTCTTCAAATTCGTCAACAACACAACGGCATCTTCATATCTCAGGAGAAATACCTCAAGGATGTATTAAGGAAATTCGGCATGCAAGATTGCAAAGGCGTCAAAATCCCTATGCCCACAAATGGCCATCTATGCACTGATGAAAATGGTATAGACTTTGATCAAAAGGTATACTGCTCCATGATTGGCTCTTTATTGTATCTATGTGCATCTAGGCCAGATATTATGCTTAGTGTTTGCATGTGTGCCCGCTTTCAAGCTACACTGAAGGAATCACACCATAAGGCTGTGAAGCATATTCTTCGATATCTAGCTCACACTCCAACACCTGGATTATGGTATCCCAAGGGCTCGGCTTTTGATCTCATTGGATATTCTGACCCTGACTATGCTTGTGATCGTGTGGACCGCAAGTCAACATCAGGCACATGCCATTTCCTCGGACGTTCCTTGGTATGTTGGTCCTCGAAGAAACAGAACTGCGTATCACTCTCTACTGCTGAAGCTGAGTACATTGCTGCTGGTTCGTGCTATGCTCAATTGCTATGGATGAAGCAAACCCTCAAGGACTATGGCATCAATGTGAAGAATGTGCCACTCTACTATGACAATGAGAGTGCCATCAAGATTGCTCATAACTCAAGTTCAGCACTCGAATACAAAGCACATTCAGATTCGTCATCATTTTCTTCGTGATCATGTGATGAAGGGCGGCATCTCTATCGAGAACATGAAGACTGGAGAACAGCTAGCCGATATATTCACAAAGCCCTTGGATGAGAAGAGATTTATCAAGTTGTGGTGTGAGCTAAATATCTTAGAACCTTTGAATGTCCTTTGAAAAGGACACACATCCTAACACTTATGCAAAACGATGACTTAAATGTGCAACACAGGAAGTAATGTTTTTCTTCAATTAATGAAGACTAACCCTCTAAGTGTGAAGAAATTAACGAAGAATTTGATTCTTAGAGCCCTACGACAATTATACGCGGCGTTTGAAATCATCATTATTATACGGTGGGTCAAGCCACCAACTAAAGTTGAAAATATTCAATTTGAGTATTTCTTCAGTCTTGAAATTCCTCAGTTGTTAAAATTCTTCAACTTTGCATAGTCTTCACTCTTTCCATTTGTGTTCTTCTTTGACTATATATATACTTGAGTTTTTTGTCCTCTAAGCATTCACTTATTGCTAAATCTTCAAGTTGCCTTTTCTGCTAAGTGAATGTGATCGGACCCTTTCCCCCTCTATGTTACACTCAACCCAGTCTGTTCACAAATTCTTCATGTGCATTCTACTTGAAATGCGTTCAAAATCTTCACTGTGTGCTTGTCAGCAGAAGATTTTGCGAACGGAACTTAAAATATTCTTATCCAAATTTTTGGCTTTTGCCGCTCAAACCAGTTCACATCCCACGATAAGGCTTAACTATTCACTCACGATCTCACACGATCGCCACCGCTTTGTACGTGGGTGACACATGTTGCTAGGATGAGAAGAGTGAGGGGCACGTTCGTCCAATTTCTTCAGGCGAGCAGTTTTTCACTTAGGCTATAATACCCCTCACCCTCCTCAGACTTCATTTACCGCTCGACCTCACTCTCCTCGCTCGAGCTTCTAGACCTAGCATCGCCGCTACCTCCATCATCGCCAGTGAGGAAGATCTTCATTGCCTCGACCTCGTTGCCATCGTACTCGCGGCAGCTGCAGATTTCTTCTCTCCGCCGCCGCCGTAGCTGTCTTCCTCAGCCAAGTTAGGGTGTGGAAGATCTGGACTGACGAACTTTCAATCTACTACTCCTAGTTCGTCGTGTTCTTCGTCAAGGGTAATTAAAAGTTACTTTTACCGCCCTTGTTGATTCTGATGATTTCTAAAAAATCTTCGAAAGGTGTTTATTCTTCAACTTCCACACATTAAACACCTCACTCATGCATCTGTTCTAGATCTGTTTCTCTAAGCAACGTCTTTCTTCAAGATTTTTCAATTGTGTGGATTTTCCAATATATACAACTCTGGAACCTAAGTCAAAGATCGCTTAGTGAAATTCCTCAAGACACCTCTAGTCAAATTCCTCAAACTAAATAGTCAATTTTTTCCCTCAAACTTGTTCTTTTTGCAAAAACTTCTGAGAACGCATTTGACCTCTCCAAATTCTTTGCACCTATACTCTGTTGACAGGTACTCATGTCTGTTGTTGAATCTCTAGGTTCTCATCAACTTAACTCATTTGCAGCATTCCTCGAAGACAAATTGCATACCTCTTCAGAGAACTCAATTGTTCAAAATCCTTAGCTGAAGAAAATGGCAGATGGCAAGAAACCTCAGAAGGGAGGAAAAAGACTGGAAGTCAACACAGTGTTTGAGATCCCTAATGACATATATGATGAATAATTCACTCCTGATGAGGCCAAACATGGCAAGGAGAATAAAAATCAGTGAAAGGTGCGCATTCAGAGGATTGAGAGAAGATGGGCACGGGAATGGAGGGAGTATCGATATGTCACTCGAAAGTATATGAAGAAATTCGCTCTACGCCCTCCTTGCCCAAGACCTCCATTGCCACCTGGCCAAGAAGCTGACCCCACTAGCCTCAAGCGCGGTGAGGACTATCCTGATGAATGGGCCAAACGGCAAGCAAAACTGGCCAAAATGGCTAAGGAAGCAGTGAGGAAATTCAACGAAGACTCTGCTGCTGCCGCTGCTGAGGCCTCTGCTAACAAGCCCAGGAAGGCTATGGCCAAGAAGCCAGCTCGCAAACCATCAAGTTCCTTAGCAATGCCCTCACGGCCCAGCTCATATATGCCCTCAAGGAAAATTCCTCAAGATGCTCCAGTTCCTCCTGTTGCAAAGCCCTCAGTTGCTCCGCCAAAGTCCTCGGCACCTGTGCATCTCGCCACTTGCCAAAGGACCACATGCATATCAATTGCCTCAGGAGCCTCTGCAAGTTCTTCAGCTCCTCCGCAATCCTCAACAGGCCCAACCTTGCTGAAGACCAAGGCTACTGCTGGACGAGGCTCTAGACCAAGTACTCACAAGAAGCAGGTTGTCTTTCAAGTGCCGTCCAGTGAAGACAAGGCTGATGATGAAGAACTGACTGAAATCATCAGAGATAGACAACAGAGGGCCGCTAGAGCCAAAGGCATAGATGTGCCTCTTCTGTTGGATCCCAAGCTGATCCTTGATTTTATTGATCTTTGGCACAAGGACCCAAACACACCTATGCCCGACTTCAAGCTCACTCGTGGCCAAAGTCACATTCTGACCGCCTTCATAGGCGAAGAAAAATGGAAATTTGAGAAGGCTATGAAGCTCAAGAAGGCCCAGTAAAAGAAAGAGCATTTTCTGAAGAAAAATGTTGTCAAGATGACAACTGATGAACTTGTGACTGCGAAAGGTGAGATCAAGGCACTCAGTGATGAATTTGACGTCTACCGTGCAGATTGGCTGGGAGCCAAGGTCAGATTTATCAACATGGCGAAGGGATTCACCTCCAATGTTGTAGCCCCAACGCAACATGAATATCCTCAGGCTGAAGCATCTACTCAGCCTACTGAAGAACATGCCAACACCGCTGATGAAAATCAGGCTGCTGATGAAAATGAAAGTACCAGGGCTGATGAAGCTATTCCAACCGCTGATGAAATTGCCAGGGCAACCACTAGTGTTGTGCCTGAAGAACAAGCCAGGCCAGCTGAAGCATCTGTCACTGCGCCTGAAGACACTGAACAAGCCAGGGCAACTTCATCAGTTGCACCTGAGGTAAATGAACCAATTTCGTCTGCTCCTCCTGCACCAACGCCAAGTCTTGTTCTTCCTTCTACATCAGAAGCGAAGAAAACAAAAGATGCGAAGCGAGAACAGTGAAAAAAAGGAAAGCATCCACCATGTCAGAGTCTCCAGCACCAAAGAAAGTGAAGACTTTGACGAGCTCTTTTGAAAATCCAATAGATGTTGTTCCAGTCTCAAGCATGCCATCAAAGGTGATAGTTCCATTTGGTGAGGATTATGAAATCCATAGTGGATCAAATCCTTCTACTGCTTCATCAGAGCAGTTGGATGAGGAAATTGATGTGCACAATATTGCATCTACTCCATTGGTATCATCGCCCATGCCTCAGTTCACAGCTGAAGAGGCAGGCGTCGAGGAAATTGTTGAAGAAGATGAAGATGTGGACATTGGGTGCTCCACTCCCATTCTAAATGATGACTACTGGGAAATTCATCACCCCAATTCACCACTATTCACTCCTCCGCAACAAATTCCTCAGTCCCCAGTTCAGACTGAAGAAGTTCATACAGGGTCTGATGGACCTCAAGCTTCACTACTCACCATTCCTGAAGAAAATCCTGCCACTAGTGCTAATGCTCATACTGCTGAAGAAATGGAGACCCAAGTTGCCACTGAAGATATTGCTACTAAAATTCCTCATCCTGCGGCTCCTGAGACTGTGATTCCTGAGGCTGTGCAGACATTGACTGATACTCCTCAGCCCAAGCTGAAGAATCCATTCTCAAAGAAACAGAAGTTCAAAGCCGATGACTTCTTTCATGAGCATGTATTCTTCACTGATTACACCCCTTATGACTCTGGTCATCTTCGAAGGAAGCATTTTTGGACAACAAGTTAGATGAATTTCTATTCTTCTCTGCTTTTGGGCAAAGACAAGATCTTCGACCATGAGCATATTCCTCATGTTGATATGGAGTCGCTGCCTTGCTCCACCCTAGTCCTCAGTGTTCTTCATGACCCTGGGCTACTCAACTTCTGCACCGACATCATTGACTGGAATGAAGAGCTAATTCTTGAGTTCTACGCTACGTTGCACATCACCGGCAACGCTGAAGATGTGAACTCTTGGGTGTTGGACTGGATGACTGAAAACACTCACTTTAAAGCACCGGCCTCTAAATTACTTCATGCCCTGCCAGTCAGTCCTCCCCTTGAAGGTGTGCGGCTCATCTATCGTGAACCTGAGCTATCTGATCATTACATGCAAGTGCTGATGAAGCCTCTGAAGCCTGGTCAAGCCCCAAGAACCAAATTCCTCGTGAAGGAATTGCTCTATGTGCCAAAGACTGTCTACATAATTTTGACCAAGACCCTCAGTCCAATCAAAGGCCACGACTCTAATGAAGAAGAGGTCATTGGCATCATGAAGAATCTGCTTTTCAACATCATACATGGTGTGCCTATCAACTACCATGATTTCTTCATGAGTACTTTGGCCAATGTTGCTCTATCGCCTTTTGAGTTGAAGCCTTACACTCCTTGGATTATGAGATTCATCAGATTAAGGTCTTCAATCAACTACAAGGCTGGTTTCCAAAATCATGTCAGCTATTTGCCCCCCATTGAAGTCTTCAAATGACCTATTTCCTCATCTGATGAGAAGGGCAAGGCTACTATTATAGATGAAGGCATTCATCCATTGGATGGACAGTTTCGCAAAGCTGCCTCATATTCCACCAATGATGACTCTGCCATGCATGACTCTGCCGCAAATGCTTTCAAGAAAAATCCTCAAGCCACTACTCCCAGGGTGCTGACTGATCGTGAGCTTCTCCTTAGTCTTCACCAAAAGGTCGATCGCAACCACAAATGGGTCAAACGACAGTTTGGTTCACGTCTTCAGAACATGACAATTACGTAGAACTCTATGAAGAAGAACCATTACTATCTGCATGAAGTATTTTATCGCACCCGGGCTGTTCTGTCTCATCTCTACGGTGAAGAAGATCTTAAGCAGATGGGCTTCAAGCAGGACTTTGACTAGTCTCAGCCACCTTCGAAGAAATTCAAGAAGGTCAAAGTTCCTCAGCTTGTGGCCAGCTCTTATTCTTCATCGCGTGAGACTGATGAAAATGAAGACTTCAACGACACTGCGGTAGGCCCTACTCCAACGGACGACCCCAACAACACTGGCACTCCTCCATCAACTTTGTGATGATATTCTTCAGGGGCGTTAGTCCTCACTTTTCGTCCCTTTTGATCATTCGATGACAAAGGGGGAGAAATTTTAGTTAGTCTTCAAGAGGGTCTATCTATATGGGCATTTTTTGCTGAGTTACAACTCTCCTTCTTTTGAAAACTTTGTTGGATCGAGTTGTAATCTTAACTCCAATGGTGGTCTGATACTTCCGCTATGTTCTTCTGCATGCTATTTCCTCATATATGTTAAAGCACACATGATGAATTACATTAGTCACCATATTTCATCATGCATTTCAAATTCTTCATATCATATGTTAAATGCGTGTATGAATTACAAGATATAGGGGGAGATCTCCATGATTCTACTCTTTAATGTGCATTGCTTCTCAAAAGCAAATTCCTCACATATGCACATCTACAGGGGGAGTTATTCTATATCTTGCAATCAAATTCCTCAATATCAGTATTTACACTTCATACGTTTATCCCCGTTGAAAACTTAACCTATATTGTCATCAATCACCAAAAAGGGGGAGATTGTAAGTGCATCTAGTGCCCCTTAGTGATTTTGGTGCATTGAAGACTTATAGGTTAAGGGACTAATGTGTTTGTGAGTGTACACATGTCTTTAAGTCTATGAGGAGTTTGATATTTAAAGAGAAAGTCGACCTCTAAAAATGAATGTCTTCAATTGAAGACTTTGGTTTTCTGAAGACTTTGAAAGTGAAGAAATTGGTGTGATCGTGAAGACTTGATATTCACGCGAGGAATATGAAGCGTGAAGACTTTTGTTTTCGTAGTTTCATTTTCTCTTTATTGAGTCATAGGAAACACTGTACTATTAAAGGGGTCGAGGAAAAACTAAGGAAAAGTTTCCAAGTGATGCTCATCTCAAAATCCTACACCTACCAATCCCTTAGAGTGAAGCCATTGGAAATCTCATAAAGTTCAGTCAATTTCTTCAGTGACAGAGACGGAGATCTTCTGTTCTCTGAGGAATTTGTTCTGACTGAGGAGTTAGGAATTTGTCAGTGCAGATTGCCTACAAGTGAGGAACATGATAGCCCTGAGGAATTTGACAGTCAAATTTCCGACCGTTGTTGTGCTATGCGCCAGCTGTCCCAAAATATCTACCCACCTAACAGTCATATCATTGAAGGGCATTTATGTCTTATCATGTCGGGCTACTCCCTAGGCTATAAATAGCCGCCCCCCTACAACCACTAGCTGGTTGGCTGCTCCGCGAGAAACTGGCACTTGTCATTGAGAGCATCCCATCCTCCGAGGACTTTGAGCGAAAATCATCAAGTGAGGAAAACCCCAAAACCCCAAACCAAACACCTACAAACTCAAAGTGATTGAGAATCACTGAAGAGATTGTTCCTGTGTGGATCCGATGCTTGTTACCTTTGAAGACTGTGCATCTTCTAGACGGTTAGGCGTCATGGTCTAGAGCATCCAAGAGGAAATTGTGGATCACCGAGTGGCCGAGTTTGTGAAGGTTTGGAAGTCACCTGAGGACTTACCATGAGTGATTGGGAGACGTCTATGTGACCTTAGCTCAAGGAGAATACAGTGAGGACTATGTGTCTGGGACCGTGTGTCCTCAGGTTTAAATACCTAGCTGCTCCAACCAGACGTACGACTGTCACAACAGTTGGAACTGGTCTACCAAATCATTGTCTTCACCAAGCTAACTGGTTCTATTTCCTCAACCCTTCCATTTCCTCATTATTGTGTTGTGTGCTTAATCGTTAGTATTTGAAGACTTTGACTGAAGACTTTCTCAATTACCTCAATCCTACTTCGTCAGTCACTTTGTCTTCAGCCCGCTTATCCTGTGTTTACGCTACTTGTACTCTATGCTTGTTTTCATTTCATCACGATGACTGTGCTACCACTCTGTTATGCTTGCATCTCAGTACTTATTCCACTGCTTAGTAGTTCGTTGCTAAGGAATTTCCTCACCCTGAAATTTCTCAGTGAAGAATTCATAAAAAATCACCTATTCACCCCCTCTAGTCGATATAATGCACTTTTAGTATGTGAGCTAAATATCGAAGAATTCACTTCGTAGCCTGGTGACATGATTACTTTGGTGTCATTTGAAATATCGAAGAATCCAACTAGATCAAAAGCAACCGAAGGGGATGATGGTGCCGTCGGCTAGGCTAGCGACGCCAAGCGTCACGGTGGAGCCGGTGCCATCAACCACGTCAGGCGTGCTGAACAAACCATGCGTGATGCACTCGTCAGTGGGAGTGAATGGTCTCGTCCGGAACAAAACTACGGCCGACGCCATGGACGGTCCCACGGTGGGCGCCAACTATCATGGTGTGCTCACATCAGATTCCATGGGTAGGCTTATCGAACATGGTTGGGGCCGAAGAACGTTAGAGGGTTCCAGAGGCGAGATCAGGGACAAGTGGAGAGGGACTCGTGATGTACCCAAGTTTGGGGCCTTCAGGGGGAGGTAAAACCCCTAGTCCTGCTGGATCTACTAGATGGATCACACAGAGAGGTTATAAGGCGCTCCTAGAGGTGTTTGGTGGGAGGAGGAAGAAGAGCTAGCGATACGTCTCCATTGTATCTACTTTTCCAAACTCTATTGCCCATGTTTTGGACTCTGATGTTTGCTTGAACTACGTCGGTATTTCCCCAAAGAGGAAGAGATGATGGAGCGCATCAACGGTAGGTATTTCCCTTAGTGACGAGACCAAGGTTATCGAACCATAGGAGAACCACGTAACACTACATGAACGACACCTTCACACCAATAACAAATACTCGCAACCCGACGTATTAAAGGGGTTGTCAATCCCTTTCGGACAATGGCGCCAGAAATTGGCAAGTGGACGTGAGAAAGTTGTAATAAATTGATGGATAGATCGCCAAATAAAATAAAGTGCAACAAGGTATTTTTGTATTTCTGGTTTAATATATCTGAAAAGAAAAGCAAATAAAAATAGATCGCGAAGGCAAATATAATAAAGAAGAGACCTGGGGCCGTAGGTTTCACTAGTGGCCTCTCTCGAGAAAAATAGCAAACGATGGGTAAACAAATTACTGTTGGGCAATTGATAGAACTTAAAATAATCATGACGATATCCAGGCAATGATCACTATATAGGAATCATGTCCAAGATTAGTAGACCGACTCCTGCATGCATCTACTACTATTACTCCACACATCGACCACTATCCAGCATGCATCTAGTGTATTAAGTTCATCGAGAAATGGAGTAATGCAATAAGAATGATGACATGATGTAGACAAGATCTATTTATGTAGAAATAGACCCCACCTTGTTATCCTTAATGGCAATGATACATACGTGTCGGTTACCCTTCTGTCACTGGGATCAAGCACCATAAGATCGAACACATCACGAAGCACCTCTTCCCACTACAAGATAAATAGATCAAGTTGGCCAAACAAAACTCAAATATCAGAGAAGAAATATGAGGTTGTAAGCAATCATGCATATAAGAGATCAAAGAAGACTCAAATAACTTTCAAGGATAAAAAGATAGATCTGATCATAAACTCAAAGTTCATCGGATCCCAACAAACACACCACAAAAAGAGTTACATCATATAGATCTCGAAGAGACCATTGTATTGAGAATCCAAAGAGAGAGAGAGACAGAGAGGAAACCTTCTAGCTACTAACTACGGACCCGAATGTGGCACCCCGGCTAAGAGAAACTGGTTTACCTTGCATTGCCAGCCTAGAGATCATGTCTTCTAGCAACACGCAACAACTTGGTATAGAATACAACCGCTTTATTGATGCTAGCAGAAACATAGGTTCGATATTACATCAAGTAGCGAGGCCAAGCGGCACACACGGTGCGACTGAACAATATGTACATTATTTAATGAACAAGAAGGGGCCTCGATCATTATTTAACAATATGTACCACATGCCCATAACCTTCCCTCGTTGGAGGCACCGACCAGAGGCATGACAACAGACCGAATAAAGGACTTCCCATAAAGGCAAATGTGGTTGCACTGGGAAAGCTTGATTCAGTGGCACAATGACCCGATCAACATTATGTTCAAGTTGAATTATCATCAGGAACTTGAAACAAAATAACTCGAGTCATAGTATGCCATGAACATGCAACTATCTCACATGCACTATATCCACATAGCACTGAAGTGAACGGATCAACATCATAGAATCACTCTACTTGCACTACTAATCATTTTCACTCACTAGTTTCAACTTAACTGGATTTAAATCTCATTATTTTTAGTTAGGCCATTAACATATTAAAATCAATACCTCACATATGAAAACAATACCGATCATAACAAATCATAGTCATACTACCAAAATACTTCTACTACCTCATACTAGTCCATGCATTCAAACACTACTGTAAACTAAGCACATCAAGCATGACAAAGTAAACTAACATAAGAAATATTCATTAAATAATTAAATGCATGAAATAACTCATATTCAACTTGGAAAACCATAAATATTGAAATGACACCATGCAAATATTTGTGTGGCTTGCCTTAGCACAGAGGAGGGTCACACTCCTCCTGTTCTCCTCTGGGCAAGCTTCTCCTTCTGAAAATAAATAAAACAGCAAAAAGAAAATATCAAGAACACTTCTGAAATTCACTAGAAATTCTAGGCAGCTGAGAAAAATCTCAAATTTTGTGTGCTGCTAGAGTTTTTCAACACAAACACAATGCAAAAAGAATCAATTCATTTGGACTTATGATTTAAAAGTTAAGGCTGGTCAAAGTTTCTGGTCAATATTTGAATTAAATTCAAATAAAAAGAAAAGCATGGGGTGACGTCAAAGGCGTAATCCTGCGGGGCTCCACCACTCAGACCGCTTTGGCCGCAGCTGAGTGGCTGACAGTGGGCCCCCGCGGTCAGGTTTAGAGAGAGAGAGAGATAGAGAGAGAGAGAGAAACAAGGGGGGCGGCGTGTCGCCGGCGATTTCCCGGCGAGGAGAGGTCAGCCGCTGCCGTTATCGGTGTCAAAACCGGCAGATCTCGGGTAGGGGGTCCCGAACTGTGTGTCCAAGGATCGATGGTAACAGGAGACAGGGACACGATGTTTACCCAGGTTCGGGCCCTCTTGATGGAGGTAATACCCTACGTCCTGCTTGATTGATTTTGATGAATATAGGGGTTACAAGAGTTTATCTACCATGAGATCGTAATGGCTAAACCCTAATTGTCTAGCCTGTATGATTATGACTGTCCCTATGGACTAAAACCCTTTGGTTTATATAGACACCGGAGGCGGCTAGGGTTGTAAAGAGTCGGTTTACAGAGAAAGGAATATTCATATCTGCACGCCAAGCTTTCCTTCCACACAAAGGAGAGTCCCATCCGAACACGAGGGAAGGCCTTCTATCTTGTATCTTCACGGCCCATCTGTCCGGCCCACATCACATAGCGCGGATACCCGAGGACCCCATAATCCAGGACTCCCTCAGTCGTGGAGGGGGGAATGGATGTGCAAGACTACGGAGAGACTGTACGTACCCGAAATGTGGCTAGGGTTGGATGGAGTGGGTCGCGGTGGTCTTCTCCAGAGGCGTCAGCGAAGGGAGCTTGTTGAAGATGGTGATTCCGATGAGGCAGGGCTGGTCCAGCAGCTTCAACAGCACTAGCGCGCACCAGTGGTTCACCAAAGGGACGCCGGAGAAGTCGGTCGAGCTCGAGCGGCTCTGGAGAGGTGGGAAGCAGCAGAGGGGATCACCGGTGAACTCCGGTCAGGAACGGCGGCTAGAGGCCTGCCCGGCCAGGCTACGGCTATCTACGGCGTCGTGGTGTTTGTGTGAGTGGGTTGAGGTGCTCGGGGAGGCCGGGGGGCGTATTTATAGGCAAGGGAAGAGGTGGCTCGGGGCTCCACCGGAGTTCCCTAGAGACGGCGCCCAGTGACAAGAGGTGCCAGTGGGAGGGGAGAAGAGGCCGTGGCTAACACAACCACTGTGGGAGGGAGGAGACGAGCACATGGCTCGGGTGGCGATGAGCACAGTGGGTACGGGCGCACTGTACACTTGGCCGCGTCATTCCTGTGCTCGCTGCGGCGAGCTCCGGCGTCGGCGACTGCTTGTGGGAGTTAAGGGCGTCGAGACGGTGATGGTGGCATGGTTTGTCAAGCTGCAGCAAGCGGGGAAGTGAGCACGAGCGAAATAGAGCCATCGACGGCGTCCAGAGCGCGTCAACAAGCATCCTGGCATCATGCACACACGTGGTCACCACATGAACTTTGGCATCTTGCCACTCCGTGCATTAATTTCATGTCTGGCATGTAGTCCATGATGGTTTGAATTCATCCAAGGTCTTGAGTTGATCACAGGTGGACTGTGTGCGAGTGTATCTTCCTGGCAAGTTTCTGGATAGAAACTTGTGAGGTTAACTAAGAGAGATCTAGAAGGAGTTTAGGGCTAATCTTTGGGGGCTAGGGTTTTCTTAGGAGGGTAATGAAGCCCTAAATTTTTTGCTTCATTGGATAAAGGACAAATGCACTTCCTGTAGAAACCGCGTTTTCTGGCCAGAACATAAAAGATTTTTTGTAGCAAAAATATTCCAAATAACTATGAAATATTTTTGCATGGGACGGTGTGCCAAGGTCCAAAGAATATTCAGGAATTTTCTCAGAGTTTTGTGGGAAAGAAAAATGAGGGTTGCTTTGGAGCATAAGTGACTGAAGTGATTTTCAGGGAAGAAATTGAATATTTTTCATATATGAAAAATATTCCTATGGCCATTTTGGGATATATCAGAGAGGAAATGATGTGTTTGAGAGAGAGGTGAGTCACTTGGGTGAAAATCAAGGACATGCCCAAGTGATTAAGACCAAGTGAGTTGATTCAAAACCCCAAATTCAAATCAAATGGCAATGAAATCCAGAAAGAGAAAGAGGGCAAAAACCAGGATGTTACACCGGAGGTCTACAAAAGACTACTCACGCATCATCGGAGAGGCACCAATGGACATGATGAACCCCTCTGTGATGGTGTCTAGATTGGATCTGGTGGTTCTGGAACTTGCGGCGACTGGAATTGATTTTCGTCGACTCCTCTAGGGTTTCTGGAATATTGGGGTATTTATAGAGCAAAGAGGTGGCGCGGGAGGCCACCGAGGTGGGCACAACCCACCTGGGCGCGCCTGGAGGCCCAGGTGCGCCCTGGTGGGTTGTGCCCCCCCTCGGGGCAAACCCAAGGTGCTTCTCCGGCCCATTGGCTGTCTTCTGGTCCATAAAAATACTACAAAATGTTCGCTGCATTTGGACTCCATTTGATATTGATTTCCTGCGATGTAAAAAACAAGCAGAAAACAACAACTGGCACTGGGCAGTATGTCAATAGGTTAGTACCAAAAAATGATATAAAAAGATTGTAAAACATCCAAGAATGATAATATAACAGCATGGAACAATCAAAATTTATAGATACGTTGGAGACGTATCAGACTCTAATTTGCATGATTTGAATGGAACTAACCCTGACTGACGTTGTTTTCAGCAAAATTGCCATGGTGTTATTTTTGTGCAGAAATAAAGTTCTCGGAATGTCCTGAAACTTCATGGAGATCAGTTTTGTAATAAATAAAAAATATTGGCGAAAGAATCAACCGAAGGGGCCCACACCCTGTCCACAAGGGTGGGGGCGCACCCACCCCCTGGGTGCGCCCTCTGTCCTTATGGGCCCTCTGGACCTCCACCGACCTCAACACCAACTCCATATATTCACGTTCGGGGAGGAAAAAAAATCAGAGAGAAGGATTCATCGCCTTTTACGATATGGAGGGCTGATCTGGACTCCGTTTTGGGCTTCAGAGAGGGGAAATCGTCACCATCACCATCGTCATCATCAACCATCCTCCATCACCAATTCCATGATGCTCACTGCCGTGCGTGAGTAATTCCATTGTAGGCTTGCTGGACGGTGATGGGTTGGATGAGATTTTCCATGTAATCGAGTTAGTTTTGTTAGGATTTGATCCCTAGTATCCAGTATGTTCTAAGATTCATGTTTCTATGACTTTGCTATGCTTAATGCTTGTCACCAGGGCCCGAGTTCCATGATTTCAGATCTGAACCTATTATGTTTTCATGAATATATTTGTGCTCTTGATCCTATCTTGCAGCTTATAGTCACCTACTACGTGTTATGATCCGGCAACCCCGGAGTGACAATAGTCGGGACACTTCCAGGTGATGACCGTAGTTTGAGGACTTCATGTATTCACTAAGTGCTAATGCTTTGGTCCGGTCCTCTATTAAAAGGAGGCCTTAATATCCCTTAGTTTCCATTAGGACCCCGTTTCCACGGGAGGGTAGGACAAAAGATGTCATGCAAGTTCTTTTCCATAAGCATGTATGACTATATTCAGAATACATGCCTACATTATATTGATGAATTGGAGCTAGTTCTGTGTCACCCTATGTTATAACTGTTGCATGATGGATGCCATCCAACATAATTATCCATCATTGATCCATTGCCTACGATCTCGTTTCATATTGATCTTTGCTCCGTTACTTTTCTGCTGCCACTGTTACGATTGCTACAAAATTCTACTGTTACTTTTGCCACTGTTACCGTTACTTCTATATTACTTTGCTACTAAATACTTTGCTACAGATATTAAGTCTTTCAGGTGTGGTTGAATTGACAACTCAGCTGCTAATACTTGAGAATATTCTTTGGCTCCCTTGTGTCGAATCAATAAATTTGGGTTGAATACTATACCCTTGAAAACTGTTGCGATCCCCTATACTTGTGGGTTATCAAGAACTTTTTCTTGCACCGTTGTCGGGGAGCATAGCTCTATTCTCAGAGTCACATGGGATTTATATCTGTTGATCACTATGAGAAATTTGAAAGATGAAAGAACCAAGATTTTTCCCTCGACTACAAGGGGAGGTAAGGAACTGCCATCTAGCTCTGCACTTGATTCTCCTTCTGTTTTGAGTAAACTTGCGACACCTACACCTATCACAACCCTAGCATTAGCCCTTGCTTGTCAATGCAGGATCATCATGTCATCATGTTTAAATTCAAATGAATTTGAATTGGGCATGTTGAAACCCTAGAAGTTAATATTTTCAAGAAGGTTCATGTTTAAATCTATTCAATGAACCCAAAATGCCCTTTAGAAAAGTTCATGTTTTTTTGATAAAGGTGAAAACCTCTAACAAAAATGATGCACTTATTTCTAGGCCATTTTGGATTTCTAAAATAAATATTAAGTATTTGAATTTGGGCATTTAAATGCTATAAATAGTTTAGATGCTAAAATAATTCTGAAACTAAATGAGGGTTGCTGGAAATAATTCAAATAGTGCCCACAATATTTTTAGGATTTTTAGAAGTCCTATGGTATTTTTAACAAAGCCAAAACAAAGACAGAAATAGAAAAACAGAAACTTAATAGAAAGAGAGAGAGAGAGAGAGAGACGAAGCCTACGTGGCACTGCCCACCTGGCCCGTTCTTGTAGCCGGCCCAGCACACCAGGGGCACGTCCGTCTTCAACCTCTGCCTACTGGCAGAGGCGTGTCCGCGCGCGCACCCGAGCCTTCCATCTCCTGCTTCGCGCTGGCAGCTTCCCTATGAGTCCACCTGCTCTCCTAGAGATGCCCAGCACCCCCTGCACCTCTCCTCTCTCTCCCCTGGACCCCTTCCCCTCCTCTGCTCTCTTCGCACGGCACCACCGAACAAACCCGTCGCCGCCACTCGCCGTTGGCGCACCCACAGCCAACAAATCGACGCCCCACCATGCCCACGTGGTCCGCCTCGACGCTCTGAATCTCTCCGCTGACGTACGCAAGCCGGGACGCACTGCGATGCCACCCTTGCCGTCTTCTTCAACCTCGGGCATCCGAGATGCCGCCGGTCGACTCGTCTGCCCTAGGTCATCCACGAGCAAGCCGAGCCCCTCCTCGTGATCATTGTGAGCTCCGCCGTCTACTACCCCTCTTCCCCGACCTCTCCACGTTCCCTAGCCAGGGTACCACCTCCGACCGAAGCTTTGCTCCGCCATGGCCGCAGCCCACGTGCTCCCCGTGCTCCGCTCGTTGCCCTCGTGCAACAAGTGTGCTCTAGAGTGCCTCCCTTGGTCTCTACCTTGCTCAGATCCCTCACCCATGATCTCTAGCCACAACGCCGCACATCACCGAGCCCCTCTGCCGCTTGAGCTTGCTGCCGCCACCGCTTCAGCCCACCCCAGCACGTGCCGACGCCACCGTTGGATGCGCCGCGCTGCGGGCGTTCCAACGCGCCCAGCCGTGCATCCAGCCATGGCCGGAAATGTCCGGCCGGCGATCGCCGCTGCGCCAGATTAGTGCCGCCGGTTAACTCCACTATTAGCACTAATTAACCCCCTCACATACGCTGACAACAGGGTCCAAGATGGACCAGAGCTGAGTCAACGAGGGGTTAAACCAGAGTTTGTCACTGTCTCAATGACATGTGGGTCCCACACGTCAGATTTGGCCGTGTTGACCTGCTGGCGTCACCCTAACGCAATGATGACGTCATAAATACATTTAATGGAATTTTCATATTTCTAAATAAATTGGAAATTTCAGAAAATGTTTAAAACTTCTAAAAATCATGGAAAATAAACCATAGCTCAGAATGAAATAATTTATATATAAAAAATTATCAAAAAAATCCAAAGAATATGTTTATTGCATTTTCATGCATGTTTGAACAACCTAAGATTGCTTTATATGAAAATTTGCATAATTGGCATTTAAATAATCACATATGGAGTTTGAATTTGAACCTTTGGTTCAAACCAACTTCATTTTAATTATGTTGCTAGTGGCATTAGCTCAAATCACAACATATTTCCATGTCACCTCCATGCATCATATTGTTGCATTGGATTGATTGTTCCTTCTCTGTTTGCCGGTGTTGTTCCCTCTTAGTGGACGTTGTTCCGACATTGTGATTGTTGACACCGATGAAGAGCTATACTATCTTCAGAAGTGCCAGGCAAGCAAACCCCCTTTGAGAAATTTGATATAATCCCAATCTCTCGCTCTTGCTCTCATTTACTGCATTAGGACAACAACGATTCAACTGTTACATGCTGCGGTAGTTGAACCCCTTTCCTCTGCATGACCTGTCTTTGCCACAGTAAATAGTTGAAACCCACTTGCATGAGTTGGAGTTGTTTGAGCCATGATGTGCCTACTCATTCATGCTTTCTTGTTATGACTGCTATGATTAGAGTTGTGTCAGGTCTGAATCATCTGGGATGAATTGGGATGGAGATGAACATGTCCTACTGTTGAGAGCTAAGTGTGTGAACACGATTTGGTAAAGGTAGCGATGAGAGGCCATGTAGAAGTATATGGTGCGCTGTCTCATTGAAACCATCCTCAGGAACTGAGTTCTATGTTTGTGATCCAAGACAATTACTACAACGCATTGGAATGCTTAAGTGCCCCTCTCGACTTATTGACTGCCTTGATCTTTGTCCAGGAGTTGCAAGTAGTTTCTGGTGTTTGTAGTATGTTGGAGGCCGTGCGCAGCAGTGACCCTAGGGGTGGGCTATGATGCGGTAGGCAAGTGGCTCGGTGTACCGATTCACCCGTTTGGTGACTCGGGAACCCTGCACACATCATTTGGGGCCGTAGTGGAAACCCCGGCCGGATCTCCTTGCGGATCGAACCCGAATAGGTGATAAACCTAGACTACAGACTTGTGTGGTTAGTCAGGTCGTGGCCGACACCCTCACTGGGCTTCCGCTTGAAGGTTGCCGAGTACATGTCGTCTAAACGGCGGTAAGTGGTGAAAGCATGTGTGAAGAAGTACACCCCTGCAGGGTTAAATATGATCTATTCGAATAGCCGCGTCTACAGTAATGGACTACTGTGTTGCTTATGCAGTTCATAGACAAGTGGAAGTGGATACCCTAAAATGCCCAAGATAAGCGTGAGTGCTATGGATGGCCTACTCGTAGGGAGACGGGAGCGGATCCATAGTGGTGTATTGATATGGTGAATATGTGGACTTGTGTGCGCCACCTCAAAAGAGTTACTTGCAGTCGTAGTACATGATAGCCACTGAGTCAAAGCTGGCCTACTGCAGTTATACCCCACCACCCCTTTGTTGACACTGATGCATATGTAGCTAGTTCTGATGTAAGTCTTGCTGGGTACTTTTGTACTCATGTTTGATTAATTTATGTTTTTGCAGAGAGACTTCAGTCTCACTAGTACTTCCGCATGGACTTCGACGTTTAGGTTGTTACCTCAGCTACGATCTTGTACCCTTGGGAGGGTGTTGTAGATAGTGAGGCTTCTCAGCCTTTTTCATTTGTAGTTGTCTATACTCAGACATGTTAAGCTTTTGTTGTTTGTATGCTCTGTATGTTGGGTCATGTGACCCCTATTTGTAATAAATGCTATGTGGCTCTTCCGGGCCTTTATCTATATGAGTTGTTGAGTTATGTTGTGACGCCATGTTGTACAGCACATACTTGCATGTTATGCATATGTGTAACATGTATTGCTATGTGTGGGATCCGACACCTAGTTATTTATACTTGGTAGCCTCTCTTATGGGGAAATGTCTCCTAGTTCTTCCATTGTGCCATGGTGGCTTACTACTGCTCTAGAACACATGGGATGATCGACATGTGTCCTTCTTTGCTCCTATGTCTGTCCCTACGAGGAAATGCCTCGCGGTGCTTACTGGAGTCCTGCTACCTTGCTACAGCCCGATTTCACTCGCTGCTGACCGACAGATGCATTGTTGGGTCATGTATGCATATCCCTGTAAGTTAGTGCCACCTTGGGTTTATGACTAGTCATGTCGGCCCGGGTTCTCTGTCATATGGATGCTAGCGACACTATCATATACGTGAGCTAAAAGGCGCAAATGGTCCCACGCTAGGTAAGGTGGCATGTGTGGATACCGTGCATGAGGACGCAAAGTGATATGATGTGTTACATGCTAGATTAGTGTGACTTAGAATTGGGGTCCTGAAAGCTTTGGTATCAGAGCCTGACTGTCTGTAGGATTACCAAGCCAAACTGGTCGAAGTTGTGTCTAGAAATGCTTCGGTTATATAAGGGAATTGATTGTGGAAGGGAATGTAAGGCTCTTTTTACTCCTTTACCTTATGTCCTTCTGATCTGAGTCACCCTCATCTTTTCTACGGGGTTAAGAAACTAGGCCTTCTCATCTATCTATCAGGATGACGAGTTACTATGATATAGACATATAGGATTGATGGTTTCAAGCCTCAGTTCAGTTCCTACCATTTCCGTGTGTTCATAGCTGACCTCAGAACCTTGATATTGTGATATTAAGTGGTTATGCCACCATTTTGCAGGATGTCTCAAATATTTTGAGCATTTACAACCGTTATGTTGTCCGAGTCATCCCAAGTTTCTAAATAGTCTGATGCATTTGCAAAACCATTCTTCCCGTTCCGATGTTCCTTTGGGCTAGATTAACCACACTAATTGCCGAGTTGAGGTACTCCGTTACCTTGGCATATCTGTTGAAGCTATCATATGAAACTAGGGTATCTTATAGACCCACTCAGAGATTCAACCTTTATGTTGTACTCGAGTGTGATGATTCTGGCCATCATTCTCGAAAGCATCTCATGATGTTATTAGTTAGTAGGTATTCCATTTCTGGGGACTTGAACCCAAGATTCACTCTACTTACTTCTTGTTGATAGTGTTTGATCATCCCTTTAGGATGATTAGTAACCTTTGCGACAGTCCTCGAGGTTCGTGGTATATCCTTCTTCCAATCCCATGAACCAATATGGCAGAAGTTCTTTTGAACCAAAGGATCACAATCAGAGTGCTATTGATGAGTTCTCCATTCTACATTGTGAATCTGCCAGTCCTTCCTGTTTTGCATGGGTTATTCGAAAGAAATATGTCAAACTTGTTCGACATGCTAATCTATGCATTCACAACTCAGAAAATCATGTGTTCCTTTGAGTTATCCCTCTTTAGTTGTTTTCTAACCTCCATCTATCAACTGATAGTCAGGAGTAGTTGTGCATTCATGTTCATCGATGCCTTTAACCCTTGTGGTCCGTCAAGCCATTCTATTCCGGAATGACTAGGAGAAAAAAAACTCCGCTACCTCATCCATATCTGGGATTGGGTCAAAGTAGTTGCATTCCACATATCAAGATGCAATACAGCTTTTGTTCTGTTCTACCCTGGAGTATTACCCCTTCATATCAAGTATGTCATGGGAATTGTACCATCTCTTATGAATTCTTGATGTAGTGATACTTCTCGCCATCATTGTTCATTCCTCGGTCCCTGTGTTGTTGCAATCGGAAAGCCAACAAATGAAACGTGATGTGTGAAATCAATACTCCTAGCAACCCTGTTGCTTGATAGTTAACGGACAATATCTCATTTTTAGCGTGTTGGTTATTAAATAACCATACAAAGATTGATCATGCTACCTAGTCTATTTTCCCTAGTGCACTCTTCGATCAAAGAGTTAGGATTGTGTCAATCCCTTGCTCTTGTGATCATGTCGTCTTGTCCAGAAAAGCAAGAATGTTCTCGAGTTTAATAACATATTGGTGGTTCCCTGACCGTTATGTTGAGTTCGTGATCAAGTTGGTTATCCCTATAACCACCCCTTCTCCAAGAATCTGTGTTGGATACCCCTGAGCTAGTTGGTTAAGCTAAACAACAACTTGGAGAGTTGGAAGATAAAAGCTTTGCCTAACTTAGTTCGTTCTGAAGGGATATCTATGCGTTTATGTGTGTGTTGAAGAAAGATGATATTTTCATCGATTGATCCTCATGGTCAATTGTTGGATCTATTGTCTTGTCCAAACTCCGACTTGAGCATGGGCTATCGCCAACTCAAATCAGAACCAACGATGTTCGTAATGTTGTCTTACCCGTGGTTGATCCCTCGAGCATACACCATTACATCTTTTGTTCTGACCAATGCTATCACATGTTCACTTAATTGTGGAATTCCACCTTCATTGGAATTTTGAAGAATTGTTGTTGATCCCATCAGCAACATTTTACCTTCTCCATGATTCATGTTGGACATTAAAGCTAGCATTGGAAACTTTGTAAGCATTACCTTCTTTTCCCGTTCATGAAGTATATGTTTGGTGTAAGAAGTGACTTCCTCTAATTCATGCACATTTGATGCAAGTTGCTTCCATGAATTCAAGAAAGTTGTTTTGATTCCTTTGGGATCATCCCAAGTTAGTCATGCACATGTGCGACGTATTCTGTGGTTTGGAGACTTGCAACCTTCATTCTATATGTATCCCTAGCACACCAAGCCACTGATTGATTTGTTCAGGAGTCTGTTGTGCTAATCCTAGGTCATGCACATGACTTCGTTATCTTCAATGATGGTTCCCAACCTGAACTCGGTAGTGTTTTATTATAATACTATTGTGTGGTCATGCTTGTCCGGGACATTGTGTTCACATGTGTGTAGCAGAACCTGCTCATGTTTTGGAGCTTTCTACCGTAGTTCATTTCTCGAGAATCTTGTAACATCGTCTCGTCGGTTTGTGTTGGAAACTTTCTTTTCTAGACATGTTGTCTGAAATATCCCGTTACCAACCAGATCTATATCTCAGGCAGATATGATGGTTGGAACTTTTCCAAGATCTATGATGTAGGTCCTGACAAGGTTGATGTTTTGGCCGACACACCTAGTAGGAATATCAATCATTATAGTATCTTGATTGAGCAACTTGACCATCCTCTCCATGAGAATTATTCCATGCGACTTATTCTAGAAGTTGTTCCTTAGGGATTCATGTGCCCTTAGTTTCTTCGATTATACTATAACCATTCAAACAGTGGAATCACTCTAGACTGTTGAGCTTTTCCCTAGTTACTAGAATCATTACCAGCATTTGCATTTTGTTCCCATCTTGCACCCGGCATTGTGCCATTTTACTATGGTCTGCCTTCTCAGTAATTGCTGTTCAGGGTCATCTTCAAAAGTGGGCTTACCATGGGTCCAACAAGGTAGTCCACATCATCCATCCTAGTTTGAGTATGCCATTCTTCCGAACTCCCTCAAATGACTCGATTGTGATTTTCCTTAGGCTGGTATAGAGAGTTTCTATGATCTATGTATCAAAAGTAATTCTTTTGCCACTTAAGGGAATAATTCTACGAGCCACCTCCGCTAAGGTGCCCCGTTATGGAATCATGGCAGTTATTTTATCACTATCCTAAAATCATGCACCATCTTTTTCAGCATGGAATTTTTTCCCATCCAACTAAACCTTGTCATCTCTACCTCTTTCCATTGCTCCTGATGTGTGTTTCATGTCTCAACTCAAGAGATGTTTTTATATCTCACTCCATGAGTTGATCTTGAGTGCTCGATGTTCAAGGAGATTGATTCCTGTAGAGTTTCTTTCTGTCATTATCATGTTGGATGAAGATCTCGAAAGTAAAGACATCAAGATCAACATGATGCAATGAATCAACATTTTATGAAGTGTAATATGGATCTTGAAGACTGTGTTAGTTCCATGTCCCCTCTGTCTTCTTACCTCACGTCTTGAATCTCGGGACGAGATTCTTGTTTAGTGGGGGTGAGTTGTCACAACCCTAGCATTAGCCCTTTCTTGTCATTGCAGGATCATCATGTCATCATGTTTAAATTCAAATG
This sequence comes from Triticum urartu, assembly GCF_003073215.2. Taxonomy (NCBI): domain Eukaryota; kingdom Viridiplantae; phylum Streptophyta; class Magnoliopsida; order Poales; family Poaceae; genus Triticum; species Triticum urartu. The sequence continues at coordinate 96,698,795 of NC_053026.1, forward strand.
AATTTGAATTGGGGATGTTCAAACCCTAGCAGATAATATCTTCAAGTAGGTTCAAGTTTAAATCTATTCAGTGAACCCAAAATGCCCTTTAGAAAAGTTCATGATTTTTTGATAAAGGTGAAAACCTCTGCCAAAAATGATGCTCTTATTTCTAGGCCATTCTAGATTTCTGAATTAAATCATAAAGTATTTGAATTTGGGAATTTAAATGCTATAAATAGTTTAGATGCTCAAATAATTCTCAAACTAAATGAGGGTTGTTGGAAATAATTCAAATAGTGCCCACAGTTATTTTCAGGATTTTTAGAAGTGCTCTGGTATTTTTAATAAAGCCAAAACAAATACATAAATAGAAAAACAGAAACTTAATAGAAATAGAGAGAGATGAAGCCTACCTGGCATAGACCACCTGGCCCGTTCTTGTAGCTAGCCCTGCCAACTAGGGGCACGTCCATCTTCAACCTCTGCCTACTGGCAGAGGCGTGTCCGCGCGCGCACTCGTGCCTTCCACCTCCCGCTCCGCAATGGCAGCGTCCCCGCAAGTCCACCTACTCGCCTAGAGACGCCCAGCACCCACTACACCTCTCCCCTCTCTCCCGCGGACCCTTCCCCTCCTCTGCTCTCTCTGCGCGGCACAACCGAACACAGCCGTCGCCGCTCGTCCTTGCCGCACCCAGAACCAACAAATCGACGCCCCACCATGTCCACGTGGTTTGCCTCAACTCTCTGAATCTCTCCGCCGACATACGCAAGCCGGAATGCACCGCAGTGCCACCCTTGCCGTCTTCAACCTCTAGCATCCGAGATGCCGCTGGTCGACTCATCTGCCCTAGGTCGTCCACAAGCAAGCCGAGCCCCTCCTCGTGATCATTGTGAGCTCCGCCATCTAATACTCCTCTTCCTCGACCTCTCCACATTCCCTAGCTGCGGTTCCACCTCTGGACGAAGCTCTGCTCCGCCATGGCCGCTGCCCGCTGATAGCGGCTTGAAGCTACGTCGGTATTTCTCCAAAGAGGAAGGGATGATGCAGCACAACGACGGTAGGTATTTTCCTTAGTGATGAAACCAAGGTTATCGAACTAGTAGGAGAACCAAGAAACAACACATAAATGGCACCTGCACACAAATAACAAATAATCGCAACCCAACGTATTAAAGGGGTTGTCAATCCCTTTCGGGTAACGGCGCCGGAAATTGGCAAACGGACGTGAATAAATTGTAGTAGATTGATAGATCGAAGGCCAAATAAAATAAATAAGAATAAACTGCAGCAAGGTATTTTTGTATGTTTAGGTTTAATAGATCGGAAAATAAAAGGCAAATAAAATAGATCGCAAAGGCAAATAATATGAGAAAGAGACCCGGGGCCATAGGTTTCACTAGTGGCTTCTCTCGAGAAATATTACAAACGGTGGGTAAACGAATTACTGTTGGGCAATTGATAGAATTTCAAATAATCATGATAATATCCAGGCAATGATCATTACCTAGGCATCACGTCCAAGATTAGTAGATCGATTCCTGCCTGCATCTACTACTATTACTCCACACATCGACCGCTATCCAACATGTATCTAGTGTATTAAGTTCATGGAGAAACGGAGTAATGTAATAAGAACGATGACATGATGTAGACAAGATCTATTTATTTATAAATATACCCCATCGTTTTATCCTTAGTAGCAATGATACATACGTGTCGGTTCCCCTTCTGTCACTGGGATCAAGCACCGTAAGATCGAACCCACAACAAAGCACCTCTTCCCATTGCAAGATAAATAGATCAAGTTGGCCAAACAAAACCCAAATATCAGAGAAGAAATACGAGGCGATAAGCAATCATCCATATAAGAGATCAAAGAAACTCAAATAACTTTCATGGATAAAAAGAGATAGATTTGATCATAAACTCAAAGTTCATCGGATCCCAACAAACACACCGCAAAAGAGTTACATCATATGGATCTCCAAGAGACCATTGTATTGAGAATCAAACGAGAGAGAGGAAGCCATCTAGCTACTAGCTACGGACCCGAAGGTCTACAAAGAACTACTCACGCATCATCGGAGAGGCACCAATGGAAGTGGTGAACCCCTCCGTGATGGTGTCCAGACGCAAAAATATAAATAACAACTTTATTACTGCCTCTAGGGCATATTTCCTTCACATGGTGCCAAGTGCCAGTTGCTATTTTTTGCATATTTTTTACATCGCAGACGCAACGAAACTTTTTGTGAAATATAAACAGCAACTGGCACTTGGCACCATGTGAAGGAGACATGCCCTAGAGGCAATAATAAAGATTTTATTTATATTTCCTTATATCATGATAAATGTTTATTATTCATGCTAGAATTGTATTAACCGGAAACTTAGTACATGTGTGAATACATAGACAAAAAGAGTGTCCCTATTATGCCTCGACTTGACTTGCTCGTTAATCAAAGATGGTTAAGTTTCCTGACCATAGACATCTGTTGTCATTTGATGAACGGAATCACATCATTAGAGAATGATGTGATGGGCAAGACCCATCCATTAGCTTAGCATAATGATCATTTAGTTTTATTGCTATTGCTTTCTTCATGACTTATACATGTTCCTCTGACTATGAGCCTTAGCATAAGGATTTTTCACTCCGAGTATCGGAGATGTATCTCTAGGCCCTCTCGGTAATGCACATCACTATAAGCCTTGCAAGCAATGTAACTAATGAGTTAGTTACGGGATGATGCATTACGGAACGAGTAAAGAGACTTGCCGGTAACGAGAATGAACTAGGTATGATGATACTGACAATCAAATCTCGGGAAAGTAACATACGGATGACAAAGGGAATGACGTATGTTGTTATGCGGTTTGTCCGATAAAGATCTTCGTAGAATATGTAGGAGCCAATATGAGGATCTAGGTTCCGCTATTGGTTATTGACCGGAGATGTGTCTCGGTCATTTCTACATAGTTATCGAACCCATAGGGTCCGCACGCTTAATGTTCAATGACAATTTGTACTATGAGTTATGTGTTTTGGTGACCAAAGTTTGTTCGGAGTCCCGGATGAGATCATGGACATGACGAGGAGTCTTGAAATGGTCGAGAGGTAAAGATTGCTATATTGGAAGGTTATATACGGACACCGGAATGGTTCCGATAAGGTTCTGGGATTTTTCGGAGTACCAAGAGGCTACCGGAACCCCTCAGGAAAGTTCGGGGATTGTTCTTGAGCTTGCATGTCAAATTTATATGGTCCCAAGTAGTTCTATTGCATGATATAGTCTCTAGGCACTTGTAGGAGTAGTTGCTATCAATTTTGTTGAGTTTGGTTCACTTTTATTTTGAAGTTACTAAACATTTCAGAAATTTCTAGAAAAAGATGAAGAGATTTTTGAGGGGCTCATCGAGCGAAAGCTCGAGGAATAAGCAAAATGAGGAGGATAAGAGGCCCAAATATAATCTCCCTCACACCGCGGAGGTTCGGCCGTGTGAATGGCCTTGCGATGATTTCTTGAGAGCAGCCGGGATTTATGATGATTTATATGAGGTGGCTGAGAATGCAGGCCTCACCGCCTTCCTCCACGACCAACGCGAACAGTATCTCTTACTCACCAATATCTTTGTGCAAAACTTCATTTTCATGCTAGGAGCTCACCACCTACGGTGGAATTTTATTTATATGATGAGCATAAGGAGATGTCACTTCGTGATTTTTGTCGGGTTTGTTTGATCCCTTTTGAGGGCAGTGTAGAGGAATCACATCATGATGATGTGGAAGGGTTTATGGATTAAATTGTTGTAGAGGAAATGAGGAAAGTTTCCGATGCAATAATTACTAGCATACATTTTCCTGTTTTATGTTACTTCACAATATTTGCTAGTAGATGCTTAATTTGTCGCGGAAACTGTGGCAACCTTAGTGACCCTGATATTGTTATTTTGTGCCATGCCTTGTTCTGTGATGACACATTTAGTATGGTCGCTATTGTTGCAAAGCGGTTAAATCTTAACCGCACTAAGGGCCCCATCTTGGGAGGTATCTTCGCCTTGCACCCGCTGCACATTTTAACATACCTATTAGGCATTATGAGAAAGAAGAGAAGTTGTTGCCTCTTGTTTTTCTAGACTATAAGAGTATGGCAGCACATGATTTTATCATTAAGAATAAGGAAAAGATGCTTAAGTACAAGCTGATATTTGCTAAAAATCACCCTGAGACTATTACTTTGCCTGCTCCTTCCTTGTTTGACTTATCTGCAGGCAAGTACCTTGTTCCGCCGAAGGCCATTCACGCCTATCGAAACACCACACCAGCTAGAGCCAGAGCCGGAATCACAATTTGATCCTCACCGGCAGTCTATTTATCAGTGGAATCCAGAAGAGATTGCCAACCAGTGGCACCAGGGGGATTCTTCTTAGTACGACCCCAACCATTACTTTGGATATCCGCCAGGCCAGCCGTGGCCATAGACCAACTTAGGCCAAAAGCCTAAGCTTGGGGGAGTACGTATTTCTCACCGACATTACATTCATGTTCACACACTCATGCTAGTTGTCGGTGCTCATACTTTTCACTGTAATATACCTGCTAGTTTATTTTCCTTTTTATGCTTTCTTCTTGTATGTTTGATAAACCTTAATAAAAAACAAAAAAAAAGTTATAGCTTTTTAGCTAGATTACTTTTCATGCTATAGTAGTAGTAATTAAAAAGAAAACCCAAAAAGATTTCTCGTTCCTCTTTTGCTTGTTGGGAGATTTCCCGTGTAAATAGTTTTATTTCTTTTCTTGTTCTTTGGGGTTGAGAGGAGAAGACCATAATGAAAATGTTAGAGTGGCTCTCATATGCACTATTGTTGATCTAACAAAGAGCCCATATTACCTTGTCTTCTCTCTTGAATTGAATGCTTGCAGATTCCAGCTTAGTCCAATGCACGTGCACTATTATTATTATTATTATTATTATTATTATTATTATTATTATTATTATTATTATTATTATTATTATCCACACTGTTCGGTCGTGCAAGTGAAAGGCAGTATTGATGATTATATGATGAACTTATTGAGATGAGAAAAGCTGGTATGAACACGACCTCTCTTGTTTTTGTAAATATGATTAGTTCATCATTCCTGATTCAGCCTATTATGAATAAACATGTTTGCAATGACAATTAGAGATTATAGTTGCTTATGCCATGCTTAATTAGCTAGGAGCTTATAATGGTTTACCTTGCGTGCCAACATGCTATTAAAATGGTTGTGATGTGGTATGATAGGGTGGTATCCTCTTTTGAATGATTTGAGTGGCTTGACTTGGCACATGTTCACGCATGTAGTTGAAACAAAATCAACATAGCCTCTACGATATTTATGTTCATGGTGCATTATATCCTACTCATGCTTGCATTCGGTGTTGATTAATTTTAATGCATGTTCATGACTGTTGTCGCTCTCTAGCTGGTCGCTTCCCAGTCTTTTGCTAGCCTTCACTTATACTAAGCAGGAATACTGCTTGTGCATCCAATTCCATAAACCCCAAAGTTATTCCATATGAGTCCACCATACCTACCTATATACGGTATCTACCTGCCGTTCCAAGTAAATTTGTATGTGCCAAACTCTAAACCTTCAAATAAACATTCTGTTTTGTATGCTCGAATAGCTCATGTATCAACTAGGGTTGTCTGTATCTTCCATGCTAGGCAGGTTATTCTCAAGAGGAGTGGACTCCGCTCCTCACTCATGAGAAAATGGCTGGTCACCGGGATGCCCAGTCCCATGCTTTATGCAAATCAAATCAAAATAAATGCAAACAAAACTCCCCCGGGACTCTTGTTAGTTGGAGGCACTCGTTGTTTCTAGCAAGCCATGGATTGATGCTTGTTGGTGGAGGGGGAGTATAAACTTCACCATTCTGTTTGGGAACCGCCTATAATGTGTGTAGCATGGAGGATATCGAGATCTCTCGGTTGTTATGTTGACAATGAAAGTATACCGCTCAAAACATTATTCATATCTATTTCAAAATCGAGCTCTCGCACCTCTACAAATCTCTGCTTCCCTCTATGAAGGGCCTATCCATTTACTTTTATGTTGAGTCATCATCTTCTTATTAGAAAGCACCAGTTGGAGAGCACCGCTGTCATTTGCATGCATTAATGTTAGTTTAAATTGAGTATGACTTGACTGGATCTCTTTTACCATGAACTACAATGTCTAGTCAGTCCATGATCTTTAAAGGTGCTCTGCATTTATGTTTTGCGTTCTCAGAAAGGGCTAGAGAGATACCATCTTGTCATATCATATCATGGTTGTTTTGAGAAGGTGTTGTCATCCGAGATTTATTATTATTGCTCGCTAGTTGATTATGTCATTGATATGAGTAAACATGAGCCTAAATGTTATTGTGAATATGGTTAGTTCATAATCTTTGCTGAAAACTTGAACGCTGGCTTTACGTATTTACAAAAACAAGAGCAAACAGAGTTTGTAAAAGTTTTTCTTTATCACTTTCAGTTTATCAACTGAATTGCTTGAGGACAAGCAAATGTTTAAGCTTGGGGGAGTTGATACGTCTCTGTCGTATCTACTTTTCCAAACACTTTGGCCCTTGTTGTGGAATCTAACTTGCATGATTTGAATGGAACTAACCCAGACTGGCACTATTTTCAGCAGAATTGCCATGGTGTTATTTTTGTGCAGAAATAAAAGTTCTCGGAATGACCTGAAAATCAACGGAGAATTATTTTGGAATATATAAAAAATACTGGAAGAAAGATCCACATCAGGGGGGCCACCACCTTTCCACTAGTGTGGGGGGCGCGTCCCCCTGCCTCTTGGGCCACCTGACGCTCCACCAACCTCAACCTTGACTCCATATATTCACTTTCGGGGAGAAAAAACTAGAGAGAAGGATTCATCGCGTTTTACGATACGGAGCCATTGCCAAGCCCTAAACTCTCTCGAGAGGACTGATCTGGAGTCTGTTCGGGGCTCCGGAGAGGGGAATCCGTCGCCATCGTCATCATCAAACTTCCTCCATCACCAATTTCATGATGCTCACCGCCGCGTGTGAGTAATTCCATCATAGGCTTACTGGACGGTGATGGGTTGGATGAGATTTATCATGTAATCGAGTTAGTTTTGTTAGGGTTTGATCCCTAGTATCCACTATGTTCTGAGATTGATGTTGCTATGACTTTGCTATGCTTAATGCTTGCCACTAGGGCCCGAGTGCCATGATTTCAGATCTGAACCTATTATGTTTTCATCAATATATGAGAGTTCTTGATCCTATATTGCAAGTCTATAGTGACCTATTATGTGTTATGATTTGGCAACCCCGAAGTGACAATAATCGGGACCACTCCCGGTGATGACCGTAGTTTGAGGAGTTCATGTATTCACTATGTGTTAATGCTTTGGTCCGGTACTCTATTAAAAGGAGGCCTTAATATCCCTTAGTTTCCAATAGGACCCCGCTGCCACGGGAGGGTAGGACAAAAGATGTCATGCAAGTTCTTTTCCATAAGCACGTATGACTATATTCGGAATACATGCCTACATTACATTGATGAACTGGAGCTAGTTCTGTGTCACCCTAGGTTATGACTGTTACATGATCGATCGCATCTGGCATAATTCTCCATTACTGATCCAATGCCTACGAGCTTTTCCTATATTGTTCTTCACTTATTTACTTTTCTGTTGCTACTATTACAATCACTAAAAAACCCAAAAATATTACTTTTCCTACCGTTACCTTTTGCCACCGTTTCGCCTACTATCATATTACTTTGCTACTAAACACTTTGATGCAGATATTAAGTTTCCAGGTGTGGTTGAATTGACAACTCAGCTGCTAATACTTGAGAATATTCTTTGGCTCCCCTTGTGTCGAATCAATAAATTTGGGTGGAATACTCTACCCTCGAAAACTGTTGCGATCCCCTATACTTGTGGGTTATCACTCTACTTTGTCAAGTACGACTACAAATCCAAGGATTACCATCAAGATGATGTGGATCCCGAATAAGAAGAACTAGAGAGTTCTTGAGGGTGACTCCGCCAACATACTTCACTCATATCAATTTGGCGAGGACAAGTGCAAACAACTTACACATCTTGCACTAGTTCAAGGAGTCACAAACCCTCTTGTTGGTAAGACAAGGGACAAGGTAACCTAATGCTTTCATGGACATCATCTTGTGTGTACATCACTCTATGTCTGTGGATATCTTTGTTTATTCCTTGTGGGACTAACCCGTGTAGGTATTGAAAGTCCAAATCACTTCAATGGATTGCTCCAAATGATCTACATCAACGTTGAGCATCCACATCTTCAACACCTACATGAAGTCATCATTGACAAAACCCAAGGTTAGTTCATCCCTCTTAAGGGGGGAATATCATATCTAGAGGGAGCTTTACCCTAATCAATTGAGCTAAAGCAACTCTAATGGTGTGAACACAACAATGCTTTATGTAAAAGTGGCAACCCCACTTATGCTTAAACGATGAGTATGACCTACGATCAAATATTCTCAATTGACTCCTCAGTCAATATACACATATATAGGTGACCTAGTCATCGCTAATTGCTTGATAGATGCTACAGTGTTTGTGCATGCTTTGCCACATATTTCATTTGCCATTTTATTGCGTGAGCATGTTGATTGCATATTTTACTCATTCGAGGACATCCACTTGTTGCTTTGATTGTTTGGCTTTTTCTCTATTGCCATGTGGATAGACAAGAATGCCTAAGAACCTCCTCTATCTATCTATGCTTTTCTCGTCTCAAACTCTATTCATGCTACATCACAAAGTGTGATCAAGTCAGATTCGAACTAGTCTGTGAGGAGCACTCGGAGTCCCTGATTTGTCATAGACTTAAACATCCAACACCTCTCTGTGAATTTCAGTCTGACCGATCCATCCATTTTGTTCACACCGAGTCCACTGAGTTTATCTAGGTTTTCAATCTCGATGCAACCGATTTGAACTTTTCGGTCACACCGAGTTGCACTCACCGCTTGCGATTCTGCATCTCAGTGCCACCGAGTCGTTCCACTCGGTCACACCGACAGGGTCGGGATATATATACCGACGGGTTGAATTTTGGAATTTTCTCCAAAACTCTTCATCCTGCGCGTGTCCTGCTCTGCCGTCTCGGGTCTCCGGATCGTCTCCTCATCGCCAGCGACCTCCCGCCGCTGGTCTCCGTCGCCGTCAACGGGATTCTGCCCCGCCGTTGTCATCGTAGCGAACTCCCGCCAAACTAGGGTATGAGTTCCACTTTATGTGCTAATTCCTCATTCCGATTCCTAGAACATTGCTTTGCCATGATCCGTACCTGCTATGAAATCAATTTATCAAGAGAAAACTACCTTTAGGTTAGGTTTGATTCGAAAATTTAGGGTTAGGTCTCTACCGAACCCATCTCGGACCGACCAAGTTGTAGAAATCGGTCTCACCGGTTTGGCTTAGGCCATTGCACATGCGCTTTTCGGTCTGACCAAAAATTGCAAATCGGTGCGACCGAGTTCGATTCTCTGTGAAACCCTAGCAATCTCAGAGTCACCGAACTGTGACTCAGTCTAACTGAGTTCACTAGTTTAGACTCCAACAGTTGCTTCGGTATCACCGAGTTTAACAAATCAGTAGCTCCGAAATGATTTCTGTGGAGAACTAAAACTAAGTTTTTGAGTCATTTGTTTTGCAAAAACTCGACACTTTGTGATGCTCATCCATTCCACCTCATCTACATCTATTCACATGGTTTGCTATCAGTTTGCCTGCCAAGATGTCTGACCAGAGTGATGGCCAAAATAGATTTGAAGAGCAAGTGCAATTGAGTGAGGGCACTGGTCCCTAAAGCCCCTCAAATGATGGCAGCAGGAGCACTTCCAGTCACTTGCCAAAGGCAGCCACCAGGACAAGGAGGAAGAAAACCTCAGATTCTGAGGATGAGGACTATGTGGCTGTTGAGGAGGAAGTTAGCTCCAAAAAGAAGGTTCTAAAGAAAGAGTATGGTACTACTGCAACAACTAAGCCAGGGTTGAATTATAAGGCACCTGCTAAAAGAATTCCAATGTCTTAGGCTAGGGCCTCATCTGCTGAAACCTCTAAGCCAACTAAAGAGGCTGCTCGAGAGGGAAAGAAGAGGAAAGAGAGGGTCAAAAAGACCACTTCCAGAGTCCTTGGTAGATCCTCCATAATGAGAGAGACAGAAGAAGATGAAGAAGAAGAAGAGGATGCTGCACCAGCACCCAAGTCCTAGAAGCTCATGGGAGATGCAATCAAGTCAGGGCTGCTCCATCAAAGCCCAAAACTGCTCCCAAGGCTGCTGCTCAAGCTCAAAATCCTTCTAAGCCCAAGAGAAGCACCAGAAACATCCCAGCTGAAGAAAAGAATAAGGCCCCAGTGCCTGAAGTTGAAGAAGATGCAGAAGCCCAAGTGCTAAGAAAACTGAAACCAAAGATTCTAGACCACAATGACACTCATCTAGTGGCAGAGGACATGAACATCAGGAAGGATGCAGGATTGAGACTTTGGAGATAGTCTGATCCCTATGCTGTGAGGAGGAGGACGGCAGTGGACTATAGGTTCCACACTAAGGAACATCAGGATTTCTATGAGACCATTCTGCTTGACAAGAAGCCAATTGTCTGTGATATGAGATGGGTTGATTGGGAATTCATTGATGATAATGAAGACTATTTCCCAGGTGTACATGAAAGCTTCAAAGCTTGTGGAGTTGATGAGTTTGTGGGTTAAAAGTTGACCAAATGGAATGATGAGCTCGTTATGCAGTTCTACTCCATTGCTCATTTTTATCCAGATGGCAGAATCGTGTGGATGTCCGAGGGTACAAGGTACCAATCAACTATTGATGAGTGGGACAAATTGATCAATGCCCCAAAAGAACATGAGCATGATTTGAATGTGTATGCCAAGAAGGAGAAGGACCACAACTCAATGGCAAACATGTACAAGGAGATCCCCGACAAAGCTTTGGAGACACACAAGCTTGGATCTGTGCATTATCTATTGTCTGGTCTGTCTACAATCAACACAATCTTAAGGCATACTCTGTTACCCAAATCTGGAGAGCACAAGATGATTAGAGGACACTCCATCAACTTGCTACAGATATTTGATGTTCCTCAAAAATTCAAAGTCATGAGTCCGATTGTAGAGACAATCAAAAGGACAGCTGTTGAAAAGATCTTGTGGGTATGCTCCACACATTCAGGTGCTCATCAACTCAAAGATGGGCACATGCACTTACCTGTTGGACAAGTAGCACTTACCTTTGCACCCAGAATTTGAGGATAACCTAGTTGTGATGAATGAGAATGAACCTTCATCAGCACAAGCATAAGAGAAGAGAGCTAAGGCAAGGGCAGAAAAGGCTGCAAGGATGCCAAGTGCTGAGCAAGCATCTCAAGTGTTCTTAAAGAGCAAACAAGATAAGCTAGGATATCTGAGATTCAAGCAACATTGAGGATTGAGAAGGGCTTGGCCACCCTAACTTAGAATTAGGAGAGCTTGGAGAGGATCGTTGAGAAAAAGTTTTACGATCTTGATCTCAAAGTGACTGAGATACATACTGCAGTCGAGCAGCTCCAGGAGTGCCAAGGAGTCAGAGGTCAGCTACAGTCCCAGTATCAGATACAAGAGCCACTTCATCTGCACCAGCAACAACTTCAGTGCCACCTCCAGCACCTACTCCACTAGCTCCAACATCATCCACTGATGCCTTCGTCCTTGGAGTTCTCTCTACACCACCTTCCGAAGACCAAGCCTAAGAGACACATAGCACTATGCATTTTCAATTTTTTTGGTAACTTGTTGCCAAAGGGGGAGAAATGTATAGATCATAGGCTTCGAGGGAGAGTGTTTTGCTACTTTGCCTCTCTTGCTGTTTGTTGAACTTCTCTCTGTGTGTGTGTGTGTGTGTGTTCGTTTGATACTCTATGTCTGTGTGAGATACTTGTATGATCACGTGTTTGATCATATCCAACTTCAATGCTTGCTTTGATGACATTATCTTCTATATTACATATATGATCATTCACTTTTCTTGGTGATGAGTGCATGTTCTAATTCCTATCATTTTGAGCGCTCCACCAAGATGTATGTGACATGGAAGAGTGATCAATGATCCTAATCGATTGTGCATTTGCATTCAAAAGCAAATCTTAAATAGTGAACAAATTTAGGGGGAGCTCTTGCTTATCACATACTTCTCAAAGCGACGATGTATTTAAATCTTATTATCATTTGTCGAATATTTGATCTATATGTTGTCATCAATTACCAAAAAGGGGGAGATTGAAAGTGGAACTATCCCTGGGTGGTTTTGGTAATTACAAACAACATTCCACTGCTATACTCTTAGACTTGCATGCGTAGGTTGATTGCTTGACTTGTACTAAGTTGTTAAAATCTGCCAAGACTTAAAATTGGGAAAAGGCTAGATTTTTACTTGGTCAAGTAGTCTAATCATCCCCCCTCTAGACATACTTTCGATCCTATAATTGACAACTTAGCTGCTAATACTTGAGAATATTCTTTGGCTCCCCTTGTGTCGAATCAATAAATTTGGGTTGAATACTCTACCCTCGAAAACTATTATGATCCCCTATACTTGCGGGTTATCAGCTAGCTCTCTCCTTCTCCTAGTTATGCATGTGTGTGTGTGTGGAAAAGGAATGGCCTCTCCTGCATGGAGGGCTCCTGGTGGGGGGGGGGTCTTATAGACCGGCCCCCAGGGTTACAATGGTAAAGATACATGAGTGTGGGTCGCCGGTGTCATCGCCTCGTGCCGCCCAGTAGGGCACGCTGGCTACCTGGACCCGCCTGGTGCAGGTCCCGCCGACGACCTGTCACTATGATATGTTGTTTCTTGCGGCGCGGAATGGTGGGCGCTGACTTGCTACAAGACCATGTCGGGTCCCTGTCAACGACTCCGGGGCTGGGTCTCGGGGCACACTGATACTTTTCCAACGTATCTACTTTTTCTCATGCTTTTCCTCTTGTTTTGGACTCTAATTTGCATGATTTGAATGAAACTAACCCTGGACTGATGCTTTTTTCAGCAGAACTACCATGGTATTGTTTTTGTGCAGAAATAGAAGTTCTCGGAATGGAACGAAACTTTGCGAGGAATTTTTATATAATATATAAGAATTTCTGGAGCCAAGACCAACCGGAGAGGGTCCCCTGGGTGGGCACAACCCACCAGGGTGCGCTCCCCTGTCCTGGCGTGCCTAGGTGGGTTGTACCCACCTGGTGGCCCCGCAGACCTCAACCCTGACACTATAAATTCCTATTTTCGGTGAAAAAATCGAGGAGAAAGAATTATCGCGATCCACGAGACGGATCCTCCTCCAAGCCCTGTTCTTCCTCGGGAGGGCAGATCTGGAGTCCGTTTGGGGCTTCGGAGAGGGGGATCTTCATTCTTCGTCATCACCAACCCTTCTCCATCTCCAATTCCATGATGCTCACCACCGGGAGTGAGTAATTCCTTCTTAGGCTTGCTAGTCGGTGAGGAGTTGGATGAGATTCATCATTTAATCGAGTTAGTTTTGTTACGGCTTGATCCCTAGTATCCACTATGTTCTTAGATTGATGTTGCTATGACTTTTCCATGCTTAATACTTGACACTTTGGGTCCGGGTGCCATGATTTCAGATCTGAACCGTTTATGTTATCATCATTATATCCATGTTCTAGATCCGATATTGCAAGTTATAGTCACCTACTACATGTTCTGAACCGGTAACCCCAGAGTGACAACAACCGGGCCCACTCCCGGTGATGACTGTAGTTTGAGGAGTTCATGTATTCACTATGTGTTAATGCTTTGTTCCAGTTCTCTATTAAAAGGAGGCCTTAATATCCATTAGTTTCCAATATGGACCCCGCTGCCACGGGAGGGTAGGACAAAAGATGTCACGTAAGTTCTTTTAATAAAGCACGGATGACTATTTATGGAATACATGCCTACATTATATCGATGAACTGGAGCTAGTGTCGTATCGCCCTAGGTTATAACTGTCACATGATGAATATCATCCAACAAGTCACTGATCCAATGCCTACGAACTTTTCCATATTGTTTCTGCTGAGTTACTACATCTATCATCGCTGTTACACTTGCTACAAAATTACTGCTATCATTGTTAATATTACTATTGCTGTTGTTATTGCTATCAAAACTATCAAACTACTTTGCTACTGATCACTGTGCTGTAGATAATTAATCTCCAGGTGTGGTTGAATTGACAACTCAACTGCTAATATCTTCAAATATTCTTTGGCCCCCCTTGTGTCGAATCTATAAATTTTGGTTGAATACTCTACCCTCGAAAACTTTTACGATCCCCTATACTTGTGGGTTATCAAGAACTTTTTCTGGCGCCGTTGCTGGGGAGCATAGCTATATTTGTTGAGTTACCTGGGATTATTATCATATTATCACTATGAAGAATCTGAAGGATCCAAAGACTAAGATATTTCCCTCAAGGACGAGGGGAGGTAAGGAACTGCCACCCAGTTCTGCTTTAGATTCACCTTCTGTTATAAGTAAACTTGCAACACCACCACATGCTATCAATTCTGATATGAAGCAAGTTATTGATGATGCTACTTATACTATGAATGATGCTTATGATGATGCTAGTACCTTGCTTGATAATGATGATGTGCCACTTGCTGAATTTCTTGATTAACAAATTGCTAGAGTTATACAACATGATGTTGTTGAATCTGAAGATGAGCTTGAAACTGAAGCTCCCAAAACACCTACTAGAACAATCCCTCCTAGATATGAATTGCCTAAGGTACCAGAAGGTTATGTTATGAGTGAAGAAACAACTAGAGATATTCTTGCTTGCAAAGATAGAGATGATCTAGAGAAATTAGTATGCAAGTATAAAGAAAAATCTCTGAATGCTAGAATGAAATGTGAGCCTAAGTTTTCTACTTCACCTATCTTTATTGATGATAAGGATTATGAATTCTCTGTCGACCCAGAGTTAATTACTCTGGTTGAATCTGATCCTTTCCATGGTTATGAAACTGAAACTGTTGTGGCACATCTTACTAAGTTGAACAATATAGCCACCCTTTTTACTCATGATGAGAAAACTCGCTATTACTTTATTCTCAAATTATTTCCTTTCTCATTAAAGGGTGATGCTAAAGCTTGGTACAATACTCTTGCTCCTGGTTGTGTGCGTAGTCCCCAGGATATGATTTATTACTTCTTTGAAAAATATTTTCCTGCTCACATGAAACAAGCTGGCTTACATGAAATATTTAACTTTGTGCAAACTAAAGAAGAGAGTCTCCGACAAGCTTGGGGGAGGCTTTGCCAATTACTTAATGCTTTGCCTGATCATCCTCTTAAGAAAAATGAAATACTTAATATCTTCTATAATGGACTGATCGATGTTTCTAGGGACTTCCTAGATAGTTGTGCTGGTTGTGTTTTCAGGGAACTAACTGTTGGACAAGTTGAGGAATTATTGAATAACATATTGAAAAATTATGATGATTGGACTATTCTTGAACCACCGGCTAAACCCACTCTGAAGAAGAGGGGTATATTATATCTCAGTCCTGAAGATATGCAAGAGGCAAAGAAATCTATGAAGGAAAAAGGTATTGAAGCTGAGGATGTTAAAAATTTACCTCCTATTGAAGAAATACATGGGCTTAATATACCATCATTGCCTAAGGTGGTAGAGGTAAATTCTCTTATGAAGTTTAATGATAATGATAATCCTCACAATATGCATCCTAGTCAATGCTTTTATGAGTTTGAAAACTACATTAGAAAACAAGATCACTTCAATGCAAATGTTATGAAACAATTGAAATATGATCTTGATATGATTTCTCGCTTGAGTGACTTGTTATTTAGAATCTGAAATGATGTTAGAGGTGTTGGAAAACATGGTTCTATGGTTCAAACTCAGTTAGAACAAGTTGCTAAATCTTAAATATAATTACTTGATGAAATGTATCATAATATGCATGACTTTGCTGTTAGAGTTTCAGCTAGAGGAGGTAAAATGAATCAGGAACCACTTTATCCTGAGGGACACCCTAAAAGAATTGAACAAGATTCACAAAGAGCTAACACTAGTGCACCTAGTTCTTGTAGAAAGAAAAATAAAAAGAAGAATGATAGGACTTCACATGCTCCTAGTGAACCTGAAATAGAAAAACCTCCTGACAATGATAATGAAGATTCTACCTCAGATGCTGAAACTCAATCTGGCAATGAACACTCACCTACTGATAATGAAAAAGATAATGATGAGGTTCATGAAGACTCTCATCCAACCAATAATAAAGAACCTGGCAATGATGTAGAGATAGAACCACCTGTTGATCTTGATAACCCACAAGCTAAGAATAAATGGTATGACAAAAGAGACTTTGTTGCTAGAAAACACAGTAAAGAAAGAGAACCGTGGGTTCAAAAACCTATGCCTTTTCCACCCAAGTCAACTAAAAAGAATGATGATGAAGAATTTGAACGCTTTGCTGAAATCTCGAGGCCAATCTTTTTGCATACTCGCTTGACTGATATCTTGAAAATGCCTCCTTATGCAAAGTATATGAAAGACATCATCACAAATAAGAGAAAAATACCAGAAGCTAAAATCTCCACTATGCTTGCTAATTACACTTTCAAAGATGGAGTACCTAAAAAACTTGGAGATCCGGGAATACCAACTATACCTTGCTCTATCAAAAAGAACTATGTGAAAACTACTTTGTGTGATTTAGGAGCTGGTGTTAGTGTTATGCCTTTCTCTTTATATAAAAGACTTGATTTGAATAAACTCACACCTATTGAAATATCTTTGCAAATGGCTGATAAATCAACTGCCATACCTATCGGTATCTGTGAGGATGTGCCCGTTCTTGTTGTTAATGTTACTATTTTGACTGACTTTGTTATACTTGAGATCCCTGAGGACGACAACATGTCTATTATCCTTGGAAGACCCTTCTTTAATACTTTAGGGGTTGTTATTGATTGTAATAAAAGCAAGGTCACTTTTCATACCAATGGTAATGAGCATACGATGCACTTTCCGAAGAAACAATTCCAAGTGAATGGTATTAATGTTATTGAAAAATCTCCGACGATCACTATTGGAAGTTTTCAAATACCTCTACCTACTGTCAAAAAGAAATATGAAATGCTTATTGTTGGGGAAATGCATGTTGAAAGTGCTAGTGATCGACTAGAGGGGGGGGTGAATAGGCGATTTTTATGAAAGTCTTCAAAACATGGAAGTTTCGAAGACAAACGATAGAAATAAACATATTACCATGCAGTGGAAGGTAGACTACACTAGGAAAACCATAGTCCAGTATTCAATGAAGTGAAAGCACAATGACTAATAGCAGCTAGGCAGTAAAGATCAGGTAGGAAGATATTGTGAAGCCAATCAGAACAAGCAGTCACTCAGTGAAGACAAAAGAAAATGCAATCATACAATGACTTCACAAGGACCAACAGTAAGTAAAGGGAAGGGAAGGATGAAACCAGTGACTCGTTGAAGACAATGATTTGTTGGACCAGTTCCAGTTGCTGTGACAACTGTATGTCTGGTTAGGGCAGATAGGTATTTAAACCTGAGGACACACAGTCCCGGACACCCAGTCCTGAACACGCAGCTCAGGACACTCAGTCCTCACCATATTCTCCTTGAGCTAAGGTCACACAGACCTCGCCCAATCACTCTGGTAAGTCTTCAAGGTAGACTTCCAAACCTTCAAAGACTTCGTTCACCGGCGATCCACAATGACTCTTGGATGCTCAGAACGCGACGCCTAACCGGCTGGAGGATTCACAGTCCTCAAGTGTAATAAGTCTTCAGATCACAGAGACAGGAAGACTTAAGTGATGCCTAACACTCTTTGGCTCTGGGTGATTAGGGCTTTATCCTCGCAAAGAATTCTCTCTCAAAGGCTTTGAGGTGGGTTGCTCTCAAACGACAAAAGCCGTACTCTAACTCTGAGCAGCCAACCGTTTATGGTTGTAGACGGTGGGCTATTTATAGCCACTGGGCAACCCGACTTGGTTTGTCCGAAATGACCCTTGGTCACTAAGGAACTGACACGTGTTCCAATGGTCAGATTTCAAACACACACGACAACTTTACTTGGACTACAAGCAAAGCTGACTTATCCAACTCTGGACAAGATTTGCTCTCATAGTCTTCACTCGAAGACATAGAATTTTGGTTAATCATCACTTCAGTCATTCTGTCTGGTTCTCTTGGACCCCACTTAACAGTACGGTGGTTCTTATGACTCAACAAGGAAAAACACAGAACGACGAAACTGCTAAGTCTTCGCGCTCCATAGTCTTCATGTGATGTCTTCTCTTGTCATAGTCTTCAATGTGAATGTCTCCACATACCACCTTTGACTTCAATGTCTTCATACATTTTTAGGGGTCATCTCTGGTAGGAAAACCGAATCAATGAGGGACTTCTACCTGTGTTATCCTACAATTCTCACAAACACATTAGTCCCTCAACCATGTTTGTCGTCAATACTCCAAAACCAACTAGGGGTGGCACTAGATGCACTTACAATCTCCCCCTTTTTGGTGATTGATGACAAACTGGTTGAAGTTTTCAACGGGGAATAAAATGTCTGAAATTGTAAAGGATAGGTTATTGTCTTCATAAGTGGCAAAGGCTCCCCTGAAGATGTGCATATAAGTAATTTGCTTTTGGTATGCAAATGCACATGGCAGGTTGTACTTGTGGAGATCCTCTTCAACATATGATGACAATTCATCATGCATGAAATGTATGTGAAGATAATGACATGCATAATGAAAAATGGACGTCTGCAAAATGATCTAAGTGCGGAATTTATCATCGCACATGCGGAATTTATCATCGCAAGCAAATAAGTAGCAGACGACCATCGAGTTTGAGTGTTACAACTCAAAGAACCAAATGTATCAAAACACGAGAGTTGTAAACACTAGGCAAAATATAAAACCACCGCCCATATGGACCCACTTGAAGACTATCAAACTCATATGCTTCTCCCCCTTTTGTCAGTAAGGACCAAAAAGGTTTGAAGACATAGAGCACCTACTCGTTCCCATGAGGAGTTGGTGAAGCAGCAGGGTCGTCGGAGTTGGTTGGCGGTGTAGACGAACTCGGTGAAGTGCTGATTCGCGCTGAAGGTGGTGAAGTAGCATCGTCTTCATCATCGATGACACGTGCATTCACTGTTGCAGCAGAGGAGGAGAACTCAGAGTCTTCAAGAGACGGAGTACGCCGCAACACAGTCCTTCTTGGAGGTGTTGAGTCAAACTTGAAGCGTTCAGAGAAGCCATCCTCTTGAAGATCATCTTCAGAACACATAAGCGTCAGCCCTTTCCATGTATGCCGACAAGTTTCATGGGCAACAAAGGCATTCTTGGTGGCAAGGTTGCGAATCCTGTTTACGTCCACCAAGAGGCTTTGCATTTGGCGCTTCAGCCAATCATGATGCTTATCTTGTTTCTGATGAAGGGCAACCAGAAGTTCTCGGTCGTTGAGAACACGAGATCGCTTCTTGGGCCGTTGGGCAATGGTGCTTTCAGTTGCTTCAGTGAGGGAACGATGAGGTGCACGGGTAGTACCAGCCAGAGGATAAACACGAGCGATTGCTGGATCTTTGTCAATGTGTTGTGAGAAACTTTGCTTATCAGCATTCTGAAGACTAAGGGGCTCCTTGGCAGGCTCTGGATAGATGGCTTCAACTGACATATCGACGTCAGGCATAAAGATCCGATGATTGCGAGCAGAGGGCTGATAGGTGACAGTTGAGTGTAGTTTGATCAGCCGCATAATCCATGGAGCGTAAAACTTCAAGCCAAAGAGATCAGATCCTGATGCAGCAAGTTGGCGGATGAAGAAGTCTTGTGCATTGAAGCATTTGCCGTGAAGAATATGGAAGACCAAAGTCTTCATTGCACCTTCCAGCTTTGCATGTGGAGAATGTCCTTTGATGGGCCAGAGAGTTCGCCTTATAATGTGATAGATAGTGCGTGGCAGATACTCAAGGTCTTCAACAAAGAACTCCTTAGGATATGCAGCATCTGGAGGCAAAGGCTTCATCATGCTAAGCATCTGACTCATGTTTGGTTCAGGCTTGTGAAAAATGCTCTCCATAGCTGCATTGTGAAGCTGACATCCAGGTTCATAAAGATCTCCTGGAGTGGGCAGACCAGTGAGCTCAATGATATCAAAGGCTTTGGCTTCGTGATGAACATTGCCTGTCATCCACTCAAGGACCCAAGTCTTCGGATCTCTGTTGTAGCCACGAATATGAAGAGTGGCATAGAATTGGAGCAGCAATTCTTCGTTCCAGTGCTCCGTGTCAATGACGAACGACAACAATCCAGACTCTCTGAAGCAATCCAGAGCTTCTTCTAAACAAGGCAGACTAGTTATGGCTTCAGTGTCAAGACGCATATGTGGGAAAATGCGACCTTGATTGTACAGAATGCATGAGTAATAACTACGCTACTGATAGCTCCAGAACCGATCAGAAGATATTCTTGCCTTGGTGTAGGGGTTCTTGGCGCTATCAAAGAAGGTGTTGTGTGCCTTGAAGCCATTGATATTAAAAGATCCGGGTGCAGATGCAGTACCTGGAAACCTGGGCAACCTTGGCATTGGCTTCTGAACCTGAGGCCTGTGCTCAACGTGATAGTCAAACTGAGGACCAGCAGCAGGCGGAGGAGTCAAAAAAGGCCATTTGACAGTGATAAGTTGGCCATAGTTGAATGCTTGCTCGATAGTGTGTGGCCTTGGAGGCGGAACAGGAGCAGTGGCATCAACAGAGGCGTAAGGCTGCACATCTGTTGCAGGTGCATTATTGGCTTCATTGTCCTCTGGCACAGTGTTAGGTGCAGGCTCCACAGTGTCTTCAGCCATGACCACGTCACTGGCTTCAGTGGTGTTAGTGGTGGCAGCCTCAGGATTCTCAACCTCCACTTTAGAAGCTGGAGAGTCGGTCACGTTCTCCTTGAGAACAACATCTTGGTGAGACGGGGGTGTAGCAACTCTTGGGGCTTCTTCTTCATCGACTGATGCAGCCGGAATATCTTCAGCCATTTTGGCTTTGGATTCAGAGACAGTCACAGTAGGAGTGGCATCTGGAAACACTTGACGTGCAACAGATTGGTGGTGCACTTCTCCTTCTGGAACGCTTGAAAGAGGGACTTGAGGCCTTGGTCCTTTGCGAAGCCTGCATAGCGCTGGCGACGCGTGTGAAGATGGAGTTGGCTGGGCCTCAAAGTCATCCTCTTCTTTCACTGATGGGGTTGCTTGCAGTTGGGGAGAGCTTGGAGTGTCTTGTCGCTGTGGGTGATCAGCCCACGATGCATCCTGAGTAGTTGGCGTCAGAGGACGACCAATGCTGATGAGTTCGCTATGCGTAAGCACAGGCAATGATACTAGTTGGTGCTCGATCTGAGGAAGGACTTCATCATCTTCAACATTGTCATGGTGACCAATGTCTTCAGCAGCGGTGGGGTCAACTGCTGGAATGTCTTTAGCTTCAAGAGCCGGCTCATGAACTATTCGTCGTTCTTGATGCGAGGAATTAGGGCGAGCAACAGAGATGGGTTCTACAACAAGGGGCTCTGTGGGAGCAGCCCGATCTTTCTTGGTTCTGCGCTTTTTCTTGGAGGGAGCGACATCAGAAGCATCAGGATTTTTCCTCTTTCTGGCTTCAGCCTCGACAGTCCTCGTCTTCTTCAGTTCTGAAGTGGTTGACCGGACCTTTGGCTTCGAGCCATTCATGCTTCTTGGAAAGACTATGCGTGGCTCTTCTCGCCTTGAAGGTGCAGATTGGTCTGTTGATGGCTTCTTCTTCTTTGCAGCCATTCTTGGGTCGATGCCAGGATGACCAAGAGCCTTGCGCTTGTCAGCCTCATTTTAGGCTTGCACACACTTGTTAGCTAGGCTCTTCATGCACTCACGAGAACCTTTAGCTTCCTCACGCTTCTTGAGAAAGGCTTCCTTGAGCTCGTGCAGCATAATCTTGAAGTTTTTCACATCTTGCACGCTGAGCTTGGCCATGTGCTTCTTGAACTGAGCTTTCTCGTAGTCGATCTTTTGCTTCAGTTCAACGATGCGCTGAGCTAGAGCTAGCTCTGAAGCAATGGCGCCAGTGAAGGCGACACTGAGGCCAATTGGAAGTTGTAGATCTTCAAAGCTGAGGTTGGCCATGTCAAACCACTCATCAATGAAGTTATGGATGATTGCCACATCAAAGAGAGGCAAATCATTGAAGATCTCTGCTTCTTCCTTGCTCTTGATCAGTTGCTCAAGAGCGTCATCTACAAGATATTCATCGCTGGACAGATCAATGGCGTCAATGCGCAGAATAGCAGCAGCAGTCAGTGCCTGATCAGTATTCTTTCTCATCTCAGTCTTTTTGGAGATATGTGATAGATCTTCAGAATGCACACTGTCTTCAGGAGGTGCAGTAGCCAGTGGCTTCGCCCATAAGATTTTTGGTGCTTAGGCAGACTTTGAAGCTTTAGGCTTCTTCAGCTTCGTTGGCTTCGGTGGTGCAGGTGCTTCGTCAGATTCAGCATCATCTGCAGGTTGATCCACGACTGCCACTTGAACCATAATATGAGTGATGAGACCTTCTAGGTTGTAGAATGGCCCAACCAGATTGGGTTCAGCTTCTCGTGTGCCATCAGCACGTGGCGCAGACGGGCCTGGGTTGAAGTCTAATCCCAATGACTTCTTGTTTTCCTTGGTAGAGTTCTGTGCAAACTGATAGTTGCGCTTGAAGAGATTGTCTTCGCGACACCATAACAGAGAGGATGGGCCAGCATTAGCAGGCTGAGGTCCACGAAGCATGCAGGGGTAAAATCCTTGAGCAATAGCTTCGGACTGTGATTTGGGCTGAAGACCTTTGTATATGATATCTCCCCATGGGCCCTTGATGGCACTCTTCTCAACATATTCGTCGGTGACGAATCTGTACTTGAACCATTCCTCTGCCCAATGTCTTCGAATCCATTGGATTCGGTTCTTGCATTCTCCATAGGTTTCTTCTGGATCTGACTTGTATAGCTCATAGAGATCTGGTGGCAGGTCCTTATCAGTGTTTCCACGGCGCTGTCTGCCTCCCTTCCTTGTAGATTTCTCTATAGCCATGAACTTCAAACTGAATGGCTTCAACACGTTCAAATGTTTCAAAGGCTTCCGCCTGCGGGTAAAACAGGAACTGGCTTCGGCAGAATTTATATGATGCAGTAAGAATTCTGCAAATGAATGCAGACTATGAGAACCAAGGGATTCTCCCACGGGCATGTACCTGTGACAGCATTAAGGTGCGAGGGAAGGGGAAGAGGTCATATGCATTCTCAGAAGATTTTGAAGATAAATCAGTTTAGAAGACATTGACCTCATAGTGCGAAGATATTCACTCATAGATAGAGAGTTGGTTCTAGATTTGTACGAATCCATGAATAAGTACAAGTGAGGAATCTAACTACTTTGTGAAGCATAAGTGAACATACTAGGCATATTATGAGATGCAGTATGAAATAGATCCAACTTGTGTGAACAGAAACTGCTTGTGGTAGAAAGTGATGAATCTATAGGATCAAAGGGGCCGTAAAAAGGAAGTTTTATTTGCCATACGAAGAACTGCTAGATGGAGTGGGAGAGGAGGCCGAGCAGTTCGATCGTCCGTGCCCTAACTTGGCGACGGAGGACACCTATGGCAACGGCGGAGAAGACGATGTCCGCGGCCGGCGTGAAGACGGCGTCGGTGAGGTCGCGATAGCTAAGCGCTTCGTCGCTGGCGTCATCGAGGGCTAGCGGTGACGCTAGGGTTTGTGTGAGAGTGGAAGAGAGGATAATGACTGTGGTGAGGCGTGTATTTATAAGGATAGGGACGACACAGTGTTATTACACAGGTGCCCCTGGCGATTCACATCTAAAGGGCACGTGGCTATCATGCAACATATCGGAGGTTGTTCCACGTTCCCACGCACGCCTGGATTGTCGGGTGGTCGTTCCCACTTCTCCGGGTTTCAGGTGAAAGGATTTAGCATTGAAAACAGACTTAATGTTTGTCTTTGTATCTTCTGCTGACAAGGACGCAGAGAAGATATTCGACAGTTTCAATAGAATGCATATGATTTGGAGAGATAGAGTTTGAGATAGAAAGCATAGAGAGGTTAGGGTCCGATCACATTCACTTAGTTCAAAAGATTCAACAAGAAGACATAGCTATAAGTGAATGCTGTAGAGGACAGAACACTAGTATATATATATATATATATATATATATATATATATATATATATATATATATATATATGAGAAAGACAATCAAATCAACATAGTGAAGATAATCATGAAGACAAGTTGAGATTGAAGCCAAACCAAATATGAAGACATACCAAATGTAACGCCATGAGTGAAACACTTTCAACAGAAAAATTTGGTGGTGGCGTTACCCACCGTATAGGAAGTATTAGACCCAGACACGACGCACAATTATCGTGGCGCTCCGAGGTCAAATTCCACATTAATGTATTCACACTTAGAATGTAAGTCTTCATTGATTGAAGATATACTTTACTTCGTGTGTTGCACATCTAAGTCATCAATATGCATAAGTGTTAGGATGAGTGCCTGATCACAGGACATTTGAGGATTCCAAGATATTTAGCTCACACCGTAACTTGGAAAACCTCTTCTCATCCAAGGGCTTGGTGAAGATATCTGCCAATTGCTCTTCAGTGTTGACGTGTATGATATCAATATCTTCCTTCACAACATGATCTCTGAGAAAGTGATGACGAATTTCAATGTGCTTTGTCTTCGAGTGCTGAACTGGGTTGTTGGCAATCTTGATGGCGCTTTCGTTGTCGCAGTAGAGTGGCACTTGCTTCAGATGAATGCCATAGTCTTTGAGTGTTTGCTTCATCCATAGAAGCTGAGCGCAGCAAGATCCAGCAGCAATGTATTCAGATTTAGCAGTGGAGAGAGATACACGGTGCTGCTTCTTTGAAGACCAACATACAAGTGATCGTCCCAGAAAATGACATGTGCCTGATGTAGACTTGCGATCCACCTTGTCACCAGCATAATCAGCATCCGAGAATCCAACCAGATCAAACTCTGAGCCCTTTGGATACCATAATCCTAATGTTGGGGTGTAAGCCAAATATCGAAGAATTCTCTTCACAGCTAAGTGATGCGATTCCTTTGGTGCCGCTTGGAATCAAGCACCCATGCAAACACTAAGCATAATATCTGGCCTAGATGCACATAGATAAAGTAAAGAACCAATCATGGAGCGGTATACCTTTTGATCGAACTCTTTACCATTGTTGTCGGGACCCAGATGATGTTTGGCTGGCATTGGCGTTGTGAAGCCTTTGTAGTCTTGCATCCCAAATTTCTTCAGGAAATCTTTGAGGTACTTCTCTTGAGATATGAAGATGCCGTTGCGTTGCTGATGTTTTGAAGACCAAGGAAGAAC
>NC_053026.1:96725365-96748182 GCF_003073215.2 Triticum urartu
GGTCTACACACTTAAGGTTCGGTGACGCTAGGGTTGTGAAGATATGTATATGCAGTAACCCGAATATTGTTCGGAGTCCCGGATGAGATCCCGGACGTCACGAGGAGTTCCGGAATGGTCCGGAGGTAAAGAATTATATATAGGAAGTGCTGTTTCGGCCACCGGGACAAGTTTCGATGTCACCGGTATTGTACCGGGACCACCGGAAGGGTCCCGGGGGTCCACTGGGTGGGGCCACCTATCCCGGGGGGCCCCATGGGCTGAAGTGGGAGGGAACCCAGCCCATAGTGGGCTGGGGCGCCACCCCCCAAGGGCCCATGTGGCTAGGGTTGGGGGAAACCCTAGAGGGGGCGCCCCCTTGCTTGGGGGGCAAGCCCCTCACCCTAGGCCGCCGCCCCCCCTAGTAGATCTCATCTACTAGGGCCGGCGCCCCCCCATGGCACCCCTATATATAGTGGGGGAGAGGAGGGACTTCATACCCCAGCCCCTGGCGCCTCCCTCCCCCCCTGTTACGTCTCTCCCTCTTGTAGCATAGGCGAAGCCCTGCTACTGTGACGCCCTGCATCCACCACCACGCCGTCGTGCTGCTGGATCTTCATCAACCTCTCCTCCCCCCTTGCTGGATCAAGAAGGAGGAGACGTCTCCCGTCCCGTACGTGTGTTGAACGCGGAGGTGTCGTCCGTTCGGCGCTTGGTCATCGGTGATTTGGATCACGTCGAGTACGACTACATCATCACCGTTCTTTTGAACGCTTCCGTGCGCGATCTACAAAGGTATGTAGATGCATCCAATGACTCGCTGCTAGATGAACTCCTAGATGATCTTGGTGAAACGAGTAGGAAAATTTTTGTTTTCTGCAACGTTCCCCAACACAAACATCCTGTGGCCACCACGGCAGCTCCCCGCGGCCGTGGAGACGATTTCCAGCACGGTGACGGGCGGACTGCTATGGCCGGGGGGGCGCGCTTCGGTGGCGCGTCCCCCTAGGCCGCGCTTTTGCGCTGCAGAGGTGCTGTCGGAGTTCGTTATGTGGTCGGCGGAGCCGACTAGCACCCGGCTTCAACATCCTCGCTTCCTCCTCGGCGAGCTCCCGGCCAGCGCCCCGGGCGGCCTCTGGCTTCAGGCAGACGGCTGCTGCAGCCGGGCCTCATGGGCTTTACTGGAGGTCTCCGCAGCCGGGAGCCTAGCCTTGACCCGCGGTTGGCAGATGTTTGCCCGCGCGCGTGGCCTGAGCCGTCGGTGCACCCTGCACTTCAAGTTTGACGGCGATGCCACCCTCTACGTGAGGGTGTTTGGGGAAGATGGTCGCCGCGCAGGGTGCTTCCCTGAGGACGACGACCGCGGCCGGGAACCCAGCCCTGGCGATGATGGAGAGGACAGCGCTCGCGTGATTGGTGGTGCTCAGGGTTCCCCAAGCTTCACCGGTTCTTCTTCAGGCGGTGACTCTTCTAGCGATGGTCGCAGTCAGCCTCCACGCCGTCGTACCTGCTTGGGAGGTGGTAGCGTGTCTGCCCGCCGTCGCGCTTTGGTGAAGCGCGAGAGGGAGTCTACCTGAGCCCCGGAGGCAGCTCGAGCCTTCCCTGCAGGTCGGTGTGAGGCGAGCTGCGCCTGATTTGTTCTTTCTTTTTCTTTTTCCCGCGTAAAAAGACAGTAGCGTGGAGCCCGCGGGGGCGTGTTTGGGTTATTGCTGTTAATCATCGCTTTCCTTCCGTTATCGTACCTTCCGGCTACGTGCCCGCGCGTGGATAGTTCCTGGCCCCAGCCGTGGGGGGCGACCGACCCAGGCCCTGTGTTCGTGTCGCGGTGCCTGTGGGGCACGGACTGGAGGGGTGCTCCTATAATGGACCCAGGTCGCGAAACCTTTGAACGACTAGGACAGGAATACTCACGAGGGCGCTCGGCTGCCCCCCTCGCGAGGCCTTGCATAAGAGAAATCGAGGCAGGAGAGTGAAAAGTCGAAGAACCACGAGCCAAAGACGGTAACAGCTTCAATAAAACTTCGAATGAGAATGAACAAGCCAACTGCGGAAAGCAAATGAAAAAGCCGCGTCCGGCACCTAATCTAGTCTTCGACGTCTTCTCACCAGCGCGGAGCTAAGTGCTGCCACTTGGCGTGGGAGGGAGCCCAAGGGCCTGAGGCCGGCGCTCCTGAGACTCCGGGGCGTGTACAGCCCCAACTCATTATTACGTGAGAGTGTCACGGACGGCGAGCTTCACAGGCATTGGCCTTCTTCACAGGCTCCAGGCCTTTCTTGGGGGAAGCAGGCTTCACGGGCATTTGCCCTCTTCACAGGCTCCGGGCCCTTTCCAAAATGCGACAGCTTCACAGGCATTCGCCTTCTTCACAGGATCTGGGCCTTTTCCAAAACGCGACAGCTTCACAGGCATTCGCCTTCTTCACAGGCTCTGGGCCTTTTCCAAAACGCGACAGCTTCACAGGCATTCCCCTTCTTCACAGGCTCTGGGCCTTTTCCAAAACGCGACAGCTTCACAGGCATTCGCCTTCTTCACAGGCTCTGGGCCTTTTCCAAAACGCGACAGCTTCACACGCATTCGCCTCCTTCACAGGCTACGGGCCTTTTCCAAAACGCGACAGCTTCACAGGCATTCGCCTTCTTCACAGTCTCTGGGCCTTTTCCAAATAGGATAATCTTCACATGCATTCGCCTTCTTCACAGGCTCTGGGCCTTTTTAGGGGTAGAACCTCTGGAGGTGCTGGATGTTCCATGCGTTCTGGACCGGCACCCCCTCCTGAGTCTCCAAGCGCACGGAGCCGGGCCTGGAAACATGAACAACCTTGAACGGGCCCTCCCACATGGGAGAGAGCTTGTGTAGTCCCTCCCTGGAGAGAACCCGCCTGAGCACGAGGTCTCCTACCTCAAGAGTTCTGGGCAGATGTTGCGGCAGTGATATCGTCGCAGTGCTTGTTGGTACCTCACCGCTCGTAGCGCGGCTTCTCGGCGATGTTCCTCCCCCAGCACGAGGTCCATCCCCCGCATGGCATCCTGCTGCGCCTCGTCGAACGCTAGGACCCGCGCGGAGCGATGTCTGACCTCGTGAGGGAGGACCGCTTCGGCTCCGTAGACCAGGAAGAACAGGGTCTCTCCAGTTGGCTTGGTCGCGGTTGTGCGGATGGACCACAACACGGACTGAAGCTTGTCGTACCATCCTCTGCCGCAGGCCTCCAGCTTCTTCTTGAACGTCCTGGTCTTGAGGCCCCTCAGGACCTCTGCGTTGGCTCGCTCGGCCTGGCCGTTGCTTCGGGGGTGCGCCACCGAAGCATAGCATATCTGCGTTCCAAGGTTAGCACAATATGTTTTGAAGAGGTTACTGGTGAACTACGAACCGTTGTCAGTGATGATGCGGTTCGGCACCCCGAACCGGCTCACGATGCCCCTGATGAACTTGACCGCGGAACCCGCGGGGATGGTGCGGACGGCCTCTACTTCAGCCCACTTGGTGAACTTGTCCACGGTGACGTAGAGGTAGCGGTAGCCCCCTGGCGCCCGAGGAAACAGGCCCAGGATGTCCAGCCCCCAGACTGCGAATGACCATGAAAGGGGTATAGTCTGCAGGCCTCCTGCCGGCTGATGGATTTGCTTGGCGTGGAACTGGCAGGCCTCACAAGCTTTCACCAGTTCGACGGCGTCATTGAGTGCGGTGGGCCAATAAAACCCACTGCGGAACGCCTTGCCGACGAGGGTCCGTGATGATGAATGATGTCCACAGTCTCCGCCGTGTATATCTTCCAGTAGTTCCTTTCCTTGCTCCCTGGAGATGCAGCGCAGGGATACATCGTATGGTCGCTTCTGGTAGAGCTCTCCATACTTGATGCAGTATGCCGTGGCCTGCTGTGCCACACGCTCCGCTTCCTCCTCCTCCGGCAGGGTCCCTTGTGTTAAGTAACTCTGGAGCTCCGTGATCCAGCACCCCTCCTGAGGTTCCATCGTCAGGAGCAGGCGTGCTCCTGAGGCCGGGCCACAGACTGGGGCTCCTGAGGCAGGTGGCTGGGGGAGCTCCTCCCGAGGCTGAGCCGTGTTTGACAATGACGGCAGGGCTGAGGGCTTGAAGAGCCGCTCCTCGAAGACACCAGGCTCCTGAGGTAACCGCCTGGACGCCCGTTTGGCGATGTCGTCGGCCTCCTGATTGGTGGCACGGGGCACATGCTGCAACTCCAACCCCCAGAACTGCTTCTCCATCCTGCGGACCTCCACAAGGTAGGCTTCCATGTGCTCATCTTTCGGCTCGTACACCTTGTTGGAGAAATTGACAAGGAGCTGCGAATCGCCCTTGATGGTGAGGCGTTTCACCCCCAGGGCAGCTGCGGCCTTCAAGCCCGCTATTAAACCTTCATATTCCGCTATGTTGTTGGAGACCTTTTCACCTTGCTGGAAACAGAGCTGTACAGTGTAGTAGAGCTTGTCCTGAGTGGGCGATATAAGCACTGCCCCAGCCCCAGCGCCATGCCTGGAGAACGCCCCATCGAAGTACATGACCCAGCCCTCTGGCGCCTCGCTTCCCGGGGAGAGGGATCGATCCTCGTCGGCCTTGAGGCCTGGTGCCTCCGTCCATTCAGCCACAAAATCTGCTAATGCTGCTCCCTTGATGACTCTGGTCGTGCTGAATTCGAGTTGAAAGGCTTGCAGTTCTATGTTCCACTCAGCGACCCTTCCAGCTGAGTTAGGGCTCCTGAGCACTCTCTCCAGGGGGTATGACGAGACGACCTTGATGGGGTGACCCTAAAAATAGTGCCGCAGCTTGCGCGAGGCCACCAGTAGCGCGAGGAGGAGCTTTTGAGGCATGGGGTACCGTGCCCTCGCGTCCCGCAACACCGTACTGACGAAGTACACTGGGTGCTCAACGAGGTTGGGTGTGTCAATGTTGGTGGCGCCCTCCAGAGACCATGGCGCCTCCTGAGGCGATGAGGCCTCCTGAGGCTGGCCATCTGGGAGAGGGGCCTCTTCCGCCTCCGGTGCACTCCTCTGCGGCGGCTGATCCTCCTCAGCCGTGGTGGCGGTTTCGGTGGGCCTTCCTTGCTCCTGTTTTGCCCTGCCCCGGGCTGCTGCTGTGGTTTTGATTCGACGCTCCTCCCTAACCGCCACCAGGGCTACGCTGGCGGAGTAGGGAGTGGCGGCGAGGTAAAGCACCAGGGGCTCTTGAGGGCGCGGGGCCACCATGACCGGAGGGCTGGTCAGGTATCTCTTGAGATCCTGGAACGCCTTGTCGGCCTCTTCAGTCCATTCAAAGGGCCCCTTTTTCTTCATTAGTTGGAAGAAGGGCAGCGCTCGCTCCCCCAACTTGGAGATGAAGCGCCCCAGCGCGGTCACGCGCCCAGTGAGCTTCTGCATTTCTCTGAGGGTCTTTGGCGGGCTCATGTCCTCGACTGCCTGGACCTTTTCCGGGTTAGCCTCGATGCCTCGGTGGGACACGAGGAAACCCAAGAGCTTGCCCAAGGGGACTCCGAACACACACTTCTCTGGGTTGAGCCGCAGGTTCACTGCGTTGAGGCTCGCGAAGGTTTCCTCCAGGTCTTGTATCAAGGTCCTGGCCTCCCGAGACTTCACCTCAATGTCATCGACGTAAGCCTCAACATTCTTCCCGAGCTGCGGGCCCAAGGTGATGTGCATCAGCCGCTGAAAGGTCGCCCCTGCGTTACGCAGCCCGAATGCACGTGTAGCAGTACACCCCACACGGGGTTAGGAAGGCTGTCTTTTCGACGTCTTCTACCGCCATCTTGATCTGGTGATACCCAGAGAAGGCATCCAAGAAGCATAGCAGGTCGCATTCTGCGGTGGAATCGACGATCTGGTCGATGCGGGGGAGCGGGAAAGGATCTTGCGGGCATGCCTTGTTGAGGTTGGTGAAGTCGACACACATGCGCTCCTTCCCTCCCTTCTTTGGCACAACGACAGGGTTGGCCAACCAATCCGGGTATCGGACCTCACGAATGACCCCAGCGGCTTCTAGTTTGCGGGTCTCTTGGACGATGAAGGCCCGCTTTTCTGTGGACTGCCGCCTTGCCTTCTGCTTCACAGGGCGCACGTTGGGGCACACATTGAGGTGATGCTCGATTACGCTCCTAGGGATCCTCACTAATTGGTCAGGCTCCCAAGCGAATACCTTCTTGTTTGCGCGCAGGAACCTGACCAGGGCCTCCTCCTGCTCGCGCTCGAGGTTGGCGCCTATGGTGAAAGTGGCATGGGTGGACCCGTCCTCATCGACGGGTATCTGCTTGGTTTCTGCCTTGTCTTGGGTGAACAACTGTTTCTTCTTGGCGGGTGCAGCCCCCTTGGGCTCGGGGGTCTCCGAGTCGGCGGGCTGTTCCGACGCCGCCATCTTGAAGGCGAGCTTGAGCACTCGCAGCGCGTCTCCGGTGTCCCCGTGCACGGTGAGGACACCGCTGCTCCCGGGCATCTTCATGAGGTTGTACGCCGGGTGCGTCGCGGCCATGAACTGGGCCAGCGCTGGGTAGCCGAGGATGGCGTTGTAGGGGAGGCCGATGGGGGCGATGTCGAAGTCGACCAGCTCCGTGCGGAAGTTGTTGTAGGTGCCGAAGGTTACTGGGAGCCGGATCTGTCCCAAGGAGTTGGATGATCCGCCCCCAACGCCTGAGAAGGGCCGGCTGGGTTGCAGCCGTTCCAGGGGTATGCAGAGGAGGTTGAAGGCCTCAACCAAGAGCACGCTGAGGCCCGCACCGCCATCGATGAGAGTTCTGGTGACGACCACCTGGCAGATGGTGGGGGTGCACAGCATGGGGAGCGCACCCGAGCAGGCCGAGTTGGAGGGGTGGTCCTCCGAGCTGAAGGTCAGGCCGGCCTTGGGCGCCGCCCGGTCCGGGAGAGCCCCCTGCCGCGTGGAAGCGACGCTGACCCGGCAGATGAACGGCTTGACGTGGTGACTTGTAGGCGGCGCCTGCGAGCCGTCCAGGAGGGCCGCGACGACCGGGGGTGTTGGTGTAGCGTGGTGGGCGGGGAAGAGGCTGCGGAGCTCTTCCTAAGAGGCCACGGAGGATGCCGGCAGGTGGAGCAGCCATGCACGCGGAGCGCCGGTGAGGGCCATGGGGAGCCAGTTGGCCATGACCCTATCGTCACCTCCACCTTTGAGGATGACCTCCTCGTACGCCAGCAAGAAGGCCAGCGGATCAGTCGCGCCACTGTAGCATGGCGGCGTCGTTGGCTTGAACTTGTCCGGCCACCGTACCCGTTGCAGGGCTGCGGCCAGGGCTCGGAGCCCCCTGCCCCCCGTGCTGGTGCCGGCGGCCGGAGCGGGCGACGCGCTACTCATCGCGAGGCAGGTCGTGGCGGTGGCGGAAGGGAAAACTCCGGTGCACCCCTACCTGGCGCGCCAAATGTCGGATTACGGGTTCCGGCAGACCGTTCAGGTTCGAACACTGGGGTGCGCGCGGAGATTTCGCCTTCTACCTACCTGCACCCCTCCGCCTCGCTAAGATCTAAGCTATGGAAAGAACAGCACAAGAGACACAGGGTTTATACTGGTTCGGGCCACCGTTGTGGTGTAATACCCTACTCCAGTGTGTGGTGTGGTGGATTGCCTCTTGGGCTGATGATGATGAGCAATACAAGGAAGAACGGCCTCACGGGGGTCTGTTCTTGGCTGGGGCGACGAACTGCTAGGAGGAGTTCAGTCACCCTTCTCTCTCTCTCTTCTCGATTCTCTCTCCGATTTTCCCTCCTCCTACCCTGGGGTTGGCTAGTCCTATTTATAGGGAAAGGCCCTGGGCCTCTTCCCAAATATTGAGCGGGAAGGGCGCCAACAATTGGCCATTTTGAAGGGGGACATCTGGTACACTTATCCTGACTAAAGTTGGTCCTCGCCTGCCAAAGGCTCTGGTGGTGACGATGACTTGGGCTCCACAATGACTTCCTCCCTGCCGTTGGGCTGGTCTTGGTCTCGTTGCATCGAAACGGGTGCCTTTGCTTGATGCTCTCGCCTGCGCTTGCTCCCTTTGCACCAAAGAGGAAAGGAGGACACTGCGCGGGCTGACGCCCGCCTGGCACCCTTGGTCATCATGGCTTGCGTCATGGGCACATCGTGAGGTACCCCGCCTTGATCTCTCCGCCTCCTTGCGAGCCAGCCTGATGAGGCAGTGCCTGAGGAAGCTCTGTGTCGTCCGCCCCGCGAGGCTTGACCCCTCGCGAGGGTCTTGGGTCCGTGTTGATGAAGATAGGTCGTGCTGGGCCCCTCCTCGAGCCACGCCGCAGGCCGCAGGCAGGCAAGTCTGGGGACCCCCGTTCCCAGAACGCCGATAGTGATGCGTAGAAAATTTGAAAATTCTGCTACGTTCCCCAACAGTAGTACCTTTCCCCGTCATAGTCACTCCACGAGTTCTGGGTTGTCGTCAACCGAGAACACCGATTTGTGAATCGAATCAACACTGAGATTCAGTACTCCCAATACTTTGTTGTTGAGAAGTTTAATACTCCATCACGTCACTCCTAGCCTGATCGGCTAAATCATTATCATGCTAATTTTAACTATGCTACCTGGTCCTTAATCCCGGAGCACAACTTTTGATGATGAGCTAAGCTTATGTCGATTTACTTGTCCTATCGTTGCACCTCGAACAACAAGTTTGATTCCAAGTTGGTGTCGTACCCAGGGTTCCAATAACCTTTCGCTTCATCATTCCTTTGACTTGATGTCATCACCGACCGATTACATATTCATGAAACCTCTTGACAAAATTTGTCATGATCATCATCAACATTCTGAGTTCTTCCAGGATATCAATGGAATTCTTGATGATAAGTGCCATCCTCGTTCCTTGGTAATTTGAGTTACCATCAACAACATCCTTACCTTCCTTTCATCACGAACTTTTTCATGTTATGGGTGCAACTTGCTATCCAGCTCATATTATGATCTACCTTAAAGTATTACTGACTTTTTTTCAAGGATGTTGTGAGAATTGCTCCACCTCTTGAGGATTCTCGATATAGTAATACTTCTCGCCATCTCCATTCGTTTTCTGATCCCCGTGTTGTTTCTACCCTGAATACCGACAATTGAACTATGATGCGTGAATTCAAAACTTCTAGCAATCCTATTGCTTTGGAGTTAATGGTCGATAGTTCATTCTTAGACTATTGATTATTGAATCACCATTCTAACATTGATCATGCTACCTAAGCCCTTATTTTGGGTGCACTTTTCAACCGATGTTTAACTGTGTATGTTTTCCTCGAGCATACCTCATTATATCAGTTGATCTGACAAGTGTTATCTCCTTGTTCACATAATTGTAGAAATCCATCCTTTGGAAATCTCGATGATATGTCGCTGAGTCCATCAGCCCCCTCCTCATCCTCTCCTTGGCTTAATGATGAACCCTTGTTCGAAACTCGTTTCCATAGTTCATTTTCCGAGAATCCTATAATGACATCTCGTCAATTTGTGTTGCACCTTTTCTCCTCAGGCATATTGAGTCTGAGTTATCCTCACACCAATCAGATTTGAATCTCGGTCAGATATAATGGTTGGAACATATTTCCAATAGTTATAACATTGGTCTTTATGTGACCCGGTAAGGGGATGTCGTGCCTAACACACCTGGCCGGAGGCCCTATGGTTATAGATTCCTTTTCAGCAAGGTTATCCATTCTTCCATGAGGAAATTGTAAGACTTATTCTACAAGTTATTCCTGATAGATCCTTTGTGTTTCCAAAGTCTGACCTTTGCCTGAAGACCATGTCAATGCTATCTCGAAGCATATATATGTTACTCCAATTTTCAACAAGAACATTTAAAGCCTAATGTTAAATGTTTCCTGCTCAATTATCCAAACACCGCTGTATGGGTAATGTCTTGAAATTTCTCCCCCTTACCTAAAGAGTTTTCTACATTATATCCTGTCATGGATATCGTGCTCTGTTTGTCCTTGAGAAGGTATACCCTGAAATATGTGTCAAACACATTTTCCTTTCCATTGTTCTGTTTGATCTGATGATCATATTTTCCTTTCCATTGATTTGTTTAACCTTCCTTGTGATCCATATGATCTAAGCAGTAATATTCTTCTTCTGATGTAAACACCTTGGTGTACAACCGTGTCACTAAGACCCTGTTGCATTTGTCGATAGCATTCCGGTAACCACCGATGGACGAGAACTTTGCCTATTGGTCCGCCTCGTTCAATGAGCAGGAAAATTGTTCTCTTCGTCCCTCTCCCTTGGTACCGATGTTGACGTCGACGTAACTAACAGGCTTTCCTCTGACCTGCATTGCTATCATGATCGTGCATGATCACAACGCCCTCCTTAATTTTTTTTAAACCCACATGGTGGGCCCATAACCCTCGGCTCCATAGGATCGTAACCTGACTCTCCTGTACACCCCTGTTGCTAAAGTTATTTCTCGCGTTGACTTCGTATGTAATTCACGGGTCAGCTTCCTAGAGATGATCTATTCTGGTATCGGTCACAATACTTATTCTCATTGCTCTGGACCCCTTTCACACTTTGTTTCAGGCATCGAACGATTGCCTGCCCGCTCAAAAACTTCCCATGATACCTCCTTACTTTGCTCTCGATATTTTCTTAAGTTTCAAATTCGAGAGTTACTTTCCACCACCTTCCTTGATATTATTATCCGGATAAGCAACCTTGTAGAGGTATGTTCTTTCATAGATACCCTTATCCCTTTCATAGGTACGATGGAGTTCCTGAAGAAAGGATTACGACTTCATCATGAGGAACTGAAGCAGAGAAATGGAGACATCAACGTAATGGATCGACCTCTTCGAGGGGAGCAACCAAGACCGAGAAGAACCGTTAGAATTTCACAACCACAACTTCCCCCCTTACACCACCTCTTAAATCTCGGGACGAGATTTCTTGTAGTGGAGGAGAATTGTGACGCCCGGATAATTAGGCTACATTAATCACACGTTAATGATGCCACGTCACCTCGGTTACTGTTGTTAATCTCGCGATGGTTCAAAAACGATTCAAATTCAAATTTAAAATAAAGGAAAACCTCAAAAGTTTTCAAATGTTAAAACCAAAATGTTTGGGTTGTGCCAGATAATGCATACGTGATTATGATGAAGAATCCACATTATTATATAATGTATAAATTTACCAAAATGATTTAAACGGTAGCCAAAAACATTATTTAAATGCCTTTGATATTTTTTCAAATACTAAACTATTTTATTTTGGGTTAAAACCTTTTGTGGTAGTGGGTTATTCTGAAACATTATTCTAGGAGCTATCATCATATTTTACTAAACCAAAATAAAATTAAACCAGTAAAAGGAAAATAAGGAAAAGTAAATTGAAAAGTCAAAGCAAGGTAAAAAAGGAAACAACAGCCCCCTATGGTCAACTGGACCTCAGCCCAGTCGGCCGGCCCAGCTGACCAGCCGGCCCACCCCGTGCCTGGCCTACATGCCCCCACCCCCAGGAACCCTAGCGCACACCCCCCACTCACCCCGCACGATCCCCCCCACTCTCTCCCACGTCTCTCTCCCTCCCTCCCCCGATCCAGATCGGGATCGGGGTGCTTACGCCCGCCCTCGACATGTCCCCGGCGCCATCGCACTCGCCCCCAACGCCGCCGCCTGGTGACGCCCTGGCCCCGTCGCCGGACCTCGCCGAACGCCTCGTCCTCGCCGCCCTCTCCCGGCCTGCTTCCTCACCCTCCGGCACCGCGCCCGTCTTCCCCGAGCTCCGCAGGACATCATGCTCATCGCACCGACGCCAACCGCCGCCGTTGCGTCACCGCCTCGTCCCACCACCACCCCGCGGATGCCATCTCTCTCCCGGAAGCCACCGCGTCGAGCCCCGCACCGCCTTGTTCTTCGTCCGCCTCGTCGAGCTTCGCCGTCGATTCCGGCACCTTCGAGCCTTCCCCAAGCCCACTAAGCACATCTGCAGGCTCAATGTGAGCTCCGCCACTTCCCCGTTTATTCCCGAGCTCGGATTCGAGCTCGAGCACCCTCGCCGCCGTTTCGTAGCTGTCGTCACCGCCGCGACCGAAGCCGCAGTCGCCCTCCTCCCATGCCCATGGCCGCCGTCGCCCGGGCGCTCCCCTGCACCCCCCCCCCCCCCGGCGCAGCCTCCCTGGTCGCGGCTCCCTGCAATCGCGCATGCCCACGCGCCGCCCGTGACCGCACCGCCCTACTGCTGCGGCCCGCGCACTGCCTGCGCCACACCCTCGCCTACCTCTGTCGCTAGTCCCACCTCGCCCCTCTGTGCCGCCTCCGGCCACCGGTCCCCCCCACGGCTCCGGCGCGCCGTGGCCGCCGGCGCTCGCCCTCCTGGGCGCGCGGTTGTTCCCCGCCCCTGGTGGCCTCGGGCACGAGCACCCGCAACCAGCGCCCGCCCCGTTAACCGCTGCCCGAATCCACTATGGCCCTTGTGCCTATGGCACATGGGGCCTGCCCCTAGAACATTAAAAAAGAGATTAAAAAAAAGAAGAATAATAAAATTAATTAATTAAACAATTAACCTAATTAATCATGTTTTGTTAACCTAATTAACTATTGTTAATTAATTAAACAATAATTGGATTAGTTAAACCTTAATTAGAATAAGCAGAGTATGACATGCGGGACCCACATGTCAGATTGACCCAGTCAACATCCTGTTGACTGCTGACGTCATGATGACGTCATCATACACTATTCTGGATAATGTTAGAATTAAATAGATAAATAAATTCAGAAAATTGATTAAATCTTTAAAAATTAATATAAAATAAACCGTAGCTCGGATGAAAATACTTTGTACATGAAAGTTGCTCAGAACGACGAGACGAATTTGAATATGTAGCCCGTTCGTCCGCCACATATCCCTAGCATAGCGAACATGGAACTTTCCCCCTCCGGTTCATCTGTCCAAAAACGTGAAACACCGGGGATAATTTCCCGGATGTTCCCCCCTTCACCGGTACCACCTCATACCGCGTTAGGCCACCCCTAGCACCGCTACTTGTCATGTCATGCATCTCTATGCATCTGTTTGCTTAATATTTATTGTTTCTTCCTCCTCTTCTCTCGCTAGACACCGAGACCGACGCCGCTGCTACCTAGTACGACTATGGTGTTGACGACCCCTCTCTCTTGTCAGAGCAACCAGGCAAGCCCCCCCCCCCTTGATCACCAGATATCGCCTACTCTTCTCTATACTGCTTGCATTAGAGTAGTGTAGCATGTTACTGCTTTCCGTTAATCCTATCCTGATGCATAGACTGTCCTTGCTACCACTGTTGTTACCTTTTACCTGCAATCCTAATGCTTAGTATAGGATGCTAGTTTATCATCAGTGGCCCTACCTACTTGTTCGTCTGCCATGCTATACTATCGGGCCGTGATCACTCGGGAGGTGATCACGGGTATATACTATATACTTTATACATGATACATGTGGTGATTAAAGTTGGGTCGGCTCGTGGAGCACCCGCGAGTGATTCACGGATTGGGGGCTGAAAGGACCTTTGTCCCAATGGCCCTCTGTGTGGATCTTTGTGGGGAAGCGACAGGGCGGGTTGAGACCACCTAGGAGAGAGGTGGGCCTGGCCCTGGTCGGCGTTCGCTGTTATTTCAAGATAACACGTTTAACGAGATCTTGGTATTTGATCCGAGTCTGGCCACTGGCCTATACGCACTAACCATCTACGCGGGGACAGATATGGGCACTCGACCTCGTGGTATTAGCCGAAGCCTTCATGACGTCAGCGACTGAGCGGCGCGCGCCGGGTTGGACCGCGTAACGCAACTTCCTTTGTAATGGAGGTTGCTAGGTCTGCTCTCCGGCCGCCCTCGCAACATGCAGGTGTGCAATGGGCGATGGGACTAGACCACTGCGCCATAGGATATAGACCGGCATGCTGACCTCTCTGTTGTGCCTAGGTAGGGCTGCGACGTGTTGATCTTCCGAGGCCGGGCATGACCCAGAAAAGTGTGTCCGGACAAAGGGGATCGAGCGTGTTGGGAAATGTGGTGCACCCCTGCAGGGAGGTTGATCTATTCGAATAGCCGTGTCCCTCGGTAAAAGGACGACCCGGAGTTGTACCTTGACCTTATGACAACTAGAACCGGATACTTAATAAAACACACCCTTCCAAGTGCCAGATACAACCGGTGGTCGCTCTCTCACAGGGCGACGAGGGGAGGATCATCGGTTAGGATTATGCTATGCAATGCTAGTTGGTGAACTTACCATCTACTCTTTTCTCTTGCTGCAAGATGGAGGTTACCAGAAGCGTAGTCTTTGATAGGACTAGCTATCCCCCTCTTATTCCGGCATTTTGCAGTTTAGTCCACATATGATACCCTTATTCCATTTGATACCAATGCATACATATGTATTGTAGCTCCTTGCTTGCGAGTACTTTGGATGAGTACTCACGGTTGCTTTGCTCCCTCTTTTCCCCCTTTCTATACCCGATTGTTGCGACTAGACGTTGGTGCCCAAGAGCCAGACGCCACTGTCGATGACGACTACTACTACTCGGGAGGTGCCGACTACTACGTGCAGCCCGCTGACGGCGACCAGGAGTAGTTTAGGAGGATCCCAGGCAGGAGGCATGCGCCTCTTTCGATCTGTATCCCAGTTTGTGCTAGCCTTCTTAAGGCAAACTTGTTTAACTTATGTCTGTACTCAGATATTGTTGCTTCCGCTGACTCGTCTATGATCGAGCTCTTGTATTCGAGCCTTCGAGGCCCCTGGCTTGTAATATGATGCTTGTATGACTTATTTTATTTGTAGAGTTGTGTTGTGATATCTTCCCGTGAGTCCCTGATCTTGATCGTACACGTTTGCGTGTATGATTAGTGTACGATTGAATCGGGGGCGTCACAGAAGGCCTCTCAAATAGTGTATCATTTTCAATTGCTTTCTAATGATCATTTGTTACTAATAATAAAGTGGCTTAATTTTCACATAGAAAACATAAGCAAAATATGGTAGGACCCGATAAGCACTAGTTGGATTTAATACTTTTTATTGATATTTAGAATGATATGCCTTTTCTTATTTATCCCACAAACAATATTCAAAAATTGACAAAAATTAGATAAAGAATATAGAAAGATCTTCTATGGTACAAGAGATGGCATTTTTGTCTTATGACCTAAGTGTTTGAACTCATCTCGCTGGTCACCCAGGTTGTCCTTGGGTCGGGATCTGACTGGTATGAAGACATCAACAAGTATATATGTTGTTGGCAATAACTAATTTAATAATAGAATACTCATGATCACACATCTTCAAATAAATAAGCCAGCATGACATATGTGGGTCGTGTCCATGTTGAAGGTGTGGGTTTGAAGTTTTTCTTTGGGGATGATAGTCCCAAGTTTAATCTTTCATTGGACTCCATCATGATCTACACACTTTTAGTGATCCATTCATATGGGAGTAGCATACTTCAAAAAACACTTCCCAATATTATTTAATTTAAAAAGGTTATCAGAATCATTCCTTACATCATATGCCATGCAGGGCGAAAAACCAACTGAATTTCGCAATCTCATGTGCCACCCCATTGGCCTAACGATTGATCTTGGTCAACTTAAAATTTGGAGAAGTTTTGATAGGCTTCACGCTCCTTATTCATATAAACTAGATGAGATCTGTCAAGATTATCATCTGCTAAGAAGGAAGCCAAAAACAACAATCAATTTCCTAAAAGAAAAATCATCTTATGGAGGATGAATGAAGGATGATACCAATATAGCGATCGATGAGGCACATCCCAATAAAATCCCATGAAGATATGAGGACGTCGCCAAAAGAGTGCCCAACACAACCCTCACACTCGC
Organism: Triticum urartu; assembly: GCF_003073215.2. Classification (NCBI taxonomy): domain Eukaryota; kingdom Viridiplantae; phylum Streptophyta; class Magnoliopsida; order Poales; family Poaceae; genus Triticum; species Triticum urartu. The sequence continues at coordinate 96,741,155 of NC_053026.1, forward strand.
AGCGCCAATGCTCTCCACATAATTAGTGTCGACATTGATCTTAATAAGACCAGAAGAGGATGGGTGCCACACTACATGTTTTCTACACGGAGTGGTGTGAGGCCTTAGCCTGGCCTCTAACCCCTTACTTTTGTTTTTTCAATCCATGGAGACGACAACTACATTCACTTTAAGTAGGGCACCATCTAAGTCCATGGAGACGACACCTATGGATTGTGGTTTGGCAAGAAACCCAAGTTATCGTTTCTTAAGGTTTGGGGATGTGATGCTTATGTCAAAAGGCTTCAGCCAGAAAAGCGCGAACCCAAAGCAGACAAATGTGTCTTCATAGGATACCAAAAATAGATATTTGGGCATACCTTCTATCTCAGATCCGAGGGCAAAGTGTTTGTCGCTAAGAATGAGTCCTTTCTCGAGAAAGAGTTTTCTCTCGAAAGAATTGAGTGGGAGGAAGATAGATCTTGATGAGGTTGTTGAACCTTTACTTCAACCAGAGAGTAGCGCAACACAGAAATATGTTTCTGTGGCACCTACGTTAGTTGAAGAGGAACCTAATGATGATGATCATGAAGCTTCGGATCAAGTTACTGTCGAACCTCGTAGGTCGACAAGGGTATGTACAACTTCTGAGTGGTACGGTAACCCTGTCTTAGAGGTCATGTTGTTGGAAAACGGTGAACCTACGAGCTATGGAGAAGCGATGGTGGGCCCGGATTCCGACAAATTGTTAGAGGCCATGAAATCCGAGATGGGATCCATGTATGAAACCAAAGTATGGACTTTGGAAGTATTACCTGAAGGGCAAAACGTCATTCAGAATAAATGGATCTTGAAGAAGACAGATGTTGATGGTAATGTAACCATTTACGAAGCTCAACTTGTCACAAAGAAGTTTCCGACAAGTTCAAGGAGTTCACTATGATGAGACTTTCTCACTCGTAGTGATACTAAAGTCTGTTGGGATTATGTTAGCAGTTGCTGCATTTTTTGATTACGAAATCTGGCGGATGGATGTCAAAACAGAGTGTCCTTAACGGTTTCCGTGAGGTAAGGTTGTATGTGATACAACCAGAAGGTTTTGTCAATCCTAAGGATGCTAAAAGGCATGCAAGCTCCAGCGATCCTTCTATGAACTGGAGCAAGCATCTCGGAGTTGGAATATACACTTTGATGAGGTGATCAAAGCTTTTGGGTTTGTACAAAGTTTGCAAGAAACTTGTATTTACAAGAAAGTGAGTGGCAGCACTACAACATTTCTGATAAATATATGTGGGTGACATATTGTTGATTGGAAATGATGTAGAATTTCTGGAAAGCATAAAATGTTGTTTGAAAGGAGTTTTTCAAAGGAAGACATGGGTAAAGCTTCTTACATATTGGGCAACAATATCTATAGAGTTAGATCAAGACGCCTCATAAGACTCACGGAGCACATACGTTGACATGATTTTGAAGGAGTTCAAAATGGATCGGTCAAAGAAGGAGTTCTTGCCTGAGTTGTAAGGTGTGAAGTTGAATAAGACTCAAAGCTCAACCACGGCAGAAGAAAGAGAAAGGACGAAGGTCGTCCCCAATGCCATAGCCATAGACTCTATACGGTATGCCATGCTGTGTACCGCACCTGATCTGTACCTTGACACGTGTCTGGCAAGGGAGTACAAGAGTGATCCAAGAGTGGATCACTGGAGAGCGGACAAAATTATCCTTAGAAGAATAAGGAAATGTTTCTCGATTATGGAGGTGATAAAGAGTCCGGCGTAAAGGGTTACGTCGATGCAAGCTTTAACACTAATTCGGATGACTCTGAGTAGAGTTTCTCGGTTATGGAGGTGATAAAGAGTTCGGCGTAAAGGGTTACGTCGATGCAAGCTTTAACACTAATCCGCATGACGACTCTGAGTAGCAAACCGGATACGTATGGTGGAGCAGCCGTTTGGAATAGCTCCAAGTGGAGCATGGTAGCAACATCCACAGTATGACATAAAATTTGCAAAGTACACGCGGATCTGAATGTTGCAGACCCATTGACTAAAACCTCTCTCATAAGCAAAACATGATCAAACCCAGAACTAATTGGGTGTTAATCACATGGTGATGTGAACTAGATTATTGACTCTAGTGCAAGTGAGAGACTGTTGGAAATATGCCCTAGAGGCAATAAAAAATTAGGGAAGGGGGGCGGCGCCCCCCTTTGCTTCTCTTCTCTCCCTCTCCTTCCTCCCCCCTTCCTCCTCCTAGTAGGACTAGGAAAGGGGAGTCCTACTCCTACAAGGAGGAGGACTCCTCCTCTCGTGGCGCGCCCCAAGGGCTGGCCGGCCTCCCCCCTTACTCCTTTATATACGAGGGCGGGGGCACCCTAGAACACACAAGTTGATCATTGATCCCTTAGTCGTGTGTGGTGCCCCCCTCCACCATAATCCACCTCGGTCATATCATCGTAGTGCTTAGGCGAAGCCCTGCGACGGTAGCATCATCATCCCCGTCATCACGCCGTCGTGCTAACGAAGCTCTCCCTCGACACTCAGCTGGATCGAGAGTTCGTGGGACGTCACCGAGTCGAACGTGTGCAGATCGCGGTGCTGCCGTACTTTCGGTACTAGGATCGGTCGGATCGTGAAGACGTACGACTACATCAACCGCGCTGTCATGACGCTTCCGCTTATGGTCTACGAGGGTACGTGGACAACACCCTTCCCTTCTCATTGCTATGCATCACCATGATAGATCTTGCGTGTGTGTAGGATTTTTTTTTGAAATTACTGTGTTCCCCAACAATTAGGAGTAGAGATGATCACGCATCTTCAAATAGATAAGCTAGCACGACGTGTGTGGGTCATGCCCTTGTTAAAGATGTTGGTTTGAAGTTTTTCTTTTGGGATGATACTCCCAGGTTTAACCTTTCATTGGATTCCGTCATCATCTACACACTTTTAATTATCCATTCATATGGGAGTAGCATACTCAAAAAATACTTCCTCATATATTATTAAATTAAAAAGGTTTTCGGAATTATTCCTTACAACATATGTCACGCAGGGCGGAATATTAACGGTATTGGCCTCACGGTTGATCTTGGACAACTAAAAATTTGGAGCAGTTTTGATAGACTTGACGCTTCCTTCTTCATATCAACGAGATGAGATCTCTCAAGATTATCATTTGCAAAGAAGGAAGCCACAAATGAACAATCAATTTCCTAGAAGACAAATCATCTTATGAAGGATGATACCAATATAGCGAGCGATGAGGCACATCCCAGTAAAATCCCATGAAGATATTTGGACGTCGCCAAAAGAGTTCCCCGCAACAAACCCCCCCCCCCCCCCCCCCCCCCCACTCGCAGCGCCAATAATCTCCACATAATTAGTGTCGACATTGATCTTGATAAGATCAGAAAAGGGAGGTTGTTGTATTACGTGTTTTCTAACCGGAATAGTGTCAGGCCTTAGCCCAGCCGGAACGAGATCCTCTAACATCACGAAGGGATGTTAGGGAAAGCTACAGTACCCTGACATCCCTTCTTCACATCTATATGATTAAGTCTAAAATGACTTGAATTAATTTACAAATTACAAATCTACTTTATACATTTACAATAATTACATACAAACAAAATTATGGTATAATAAAATTAATTTCGAATTTTATTTTCTATGAACAGTAATTACGCACATTGTCTTTGCTACCGTGCCCGTGACATCCCTTCTTCGTTTTGCACTAGGGTTGCATTGTAGCTTCGTGACATCCCTTCATGATGTTAGAGGATCCGTTCCCAGCCCAGCCACTATCCCCTTACCTTTGTTTTTTCAATCCAACCCAGCATACTTTTCATTTGTCTGGCCTCCCATTGTTTTTGTTATGGTTTGTCCCCCGTGATAGGTTGTGGTATATGTCGGGGAGGTGGCAGTATCTAAACAATGCAACAAGAAATCAATTGCCCTGGTTGTCTCTATTTTTATCACTGTTCAAGATATCTTTCTATATTCCGATAAATTAGCCGATTTATCGCTTACCGTTGTCTGGCCGATAAGATAAATTGGCCAATAAATCAACCGATATGGCGATAAATCGGCCGATATGCCGATAAACCGGCCGATTTACCCCTTATCATGGGTCGACCGATAAGTTCCCGATAAGCGATATCTCCAACATTGGTTTTTATTTAGTCTGCATATTAGATTTATCTAAAGTCAAACTTTATATACTTTCAATAACTTTATAGAAATAGATATTAATACATACACCACCAAATCAATACCACTGGATCATGATTGCATATATTTTCACATCATATAGATTTGTTGCTGTAAATGTTCATATTATTTTCTACAAATTGGTCAAACTTTATAAAGTCTGACTTCAGTTAAAAATAATATGTGAAGTAAATAAAAACAGGGGAAGTATGAAAAACAAAAATGCGGCCCGAGGCCAGCGAGCTAGTTTGCGGTCAACCACCCTGATCATCGCTGCTCGGCAACACGAAATCCGTCGCATGGCTAGTTAAGATAGTTGCAACCGGACCCAACAAGGAAGGTTCGGGTCTACTCCCTTCATTCCAAATTACTCGTCGCAGAAATATATCTAGATATATCCATTTTTACGACGAGTAATTCGGAAGGGAGAGAATAGCTGTGACGAACAGAGTGTAGGAAGCACGTATGGTGATAGCCAAGAGGTAGCGGCAGATTTGAGCAAGGGTGGCAGTGGCAATGCAATGATTGATATCGTCAAGGGAAAAAGAATCGTACGGAAATTGAAGCTTGCTTTCATAGTTGACTTGTGTGTTCGTACATGTAAAAGGAGCTGCAGTGGGTTACGTAGGCAGCGTAGAGGTAGAGTAGAGCGCGTAGCCATCCATGCGTTTGACCTCGATCAGCTTCGAGACGGACAGCGGAAACGTAGAGGCGAAGAAGAAGCCGCCGTCCCACCCACCCACCGGAGTTAACACGCGCGCACGGAGGCGCCCGAGGAAACCGTTGTTTTAGGTGGCCGGCTGGCGATCCCCCCCTCGACGTACCGTACGTACGTGCCGATCACCCGGCCGCCACATGGCCAGCCATGCAGGCCGGAGCGTACGGCGCGGCGGGCTATCTAGCTGGGCTACTCTACTGTCTACCACAGCGCGCGCCCACCGCGTACGGCATGGCCCCGGCGGGCCGCTGTCGACCGCCGCCGCGTTCGCGACGATCGAGGGGCTCGGACACGCCCACAGACTTGAGCGAACATGGGGCGCATGCATGCATGTACGTGTGCATGGCGACGTGGCCGCGCGCACACCGATCCTCCCGGTGGACGCAGCCGTGAAGTTTCTCGTGTCTGTGCGGGCGGACGCCTGTCGCGGCGGGGAGTGGGGGACGCCGAGCGCGAGTCACGCTCCGCGTTCGCCCCGCTCGTCACGCCGCGCAAACTGCCCGACGGCGACGGCGACGGCGGCCGCGAATGCCGGCCTTCGTGGGCTGCCTTCTTCACTGCCCGTCAAGAAAACGAACGGGCACGGACGATGTGGCAAAATCAATTTCACTGCCCGTACGTACGCGCTCGTGGATTGCGCACGGACGAAGGCGTCCCGGCGCTACCGATCCTGTCACCGCTCACCAGTACTCCATCACGTATCCTCGCAGTACCAGTACGCGTATCTCCTCGGATCCAATTGAAGGCACAGGAGACGTACTACGCATCCCGTTCGAACCATGCCGTGCGAGATCGATGCTCTCCTGACCCCATTTATGCGCGCAGGCGTGCGTCATGCACACGCAGTAAATAGGGGCGCACGGAACGGGTGCCATGTCCATGTGTGTGTGGTGCGGTCGATCCATCCCCGTGGTGCGGCTACGAGGCGATCGGCCTGCGGTGGGGCATGCGTGGTCGAGGCGATCACGCAGGCCGCCCGGGGTGGACGTGGTGCGTATGTACACTCGTACGGACAATGCCGAGGTATCCTAGGGCGCGTACGTACGTACGTGCGCCTGCTGCGGCCTCCACTTTGCCGCATGCACCCTACCTACGACGTGCTTGGCAAGGGCGCACCACCGACACCATGCAATTCCGTCTTACCAACAACAAAATGTACTGTCATTTTACTCACTGTGTGTATGAGCACATTTTTCCGCCCCAAGTGTGAAAACATGCTCTATTCGAAACTCAATTTATGATCAAATTTTTTTGAAAAAAAAGAAACAAATGATGCACTATTTTTTTTTTTGGTTGAGACCCCGGGAGAGCGTACATATGCGTGTACCGGGCTCGTTCGATCGCAATCAAGTCTAAGCTCTACCTTTTTGGCACCACTCAATCGCGTGCCCCAAATGTACATCTACCGCTACTGTTGGCATTGAACGGCTGCACGGGCATATTGGTTCATACGCCAACCTTATTTTGTTAACCAACCTGGTCCACGCTACTGCTACCACTACATGTCACGCGGCGCCACCCATGGCCGCTCGCTCACATTTGTCTGTCCACCGAGCAAACCATGATCAGTATGCATGTGTTGCCATCCACATTTGCACCCCTGCCAGCTACCCAATCATCGTCTTTTAGTCTATGTGTGTATCCTGTTCACGGCTGTTTTTTCTTCACCGCGGTTCCGTACACATGAATTGTGGACGCTGTCCGGCAAGAGCATCTCCAATACTACCATGCATATACACTGAAACATGTGAACTGAAATGAGTGAATAAACACACTGAAACATGTGTGGTTATATCTGGCTCAGGAAAAAGTTAGAACATCTATTTGTGAGCGAAGAAATTATTTTTATCCCAAGACACAAAATCTAGAAATTTGGGTTTATCACACGGGGACCCAAAAAATTTGGGTAGTCACTCACATTTTGCTAGCAAAGACCCGTACCTGGGTCCAACCTATCACAACGTTCATCTGACACAAAATCAGTTGCACGAGAAGTTTCATCGATGTCGTGTCGTTCCACCCCGCCTCCGTGTCGGCCAATTTCGGATGTGGGCCGCCGCTCCCAGTTTGTCAGCCACCTTGAGCCCCATCCCCCAATCCCACTGCTCAGGCTGCCC
>NC_053026.1:96749182-96810731 GCF_003073215.2 Triticum urartu
ACGCTTGATGTGCCTTGTCTTCTTGTGAAACCTGGGCTCCTTGGCAAGTGCAATAGCTCCAGTGTTGTCACAAAAGAGTTTGATTGGCCCCGACGCATTGGGTATGACTCCTAGGTCGGTGATGAACTCCTTCACCCATATAGCTTCATGTGCTGCCTCCGAGGCTGCCATGTACTCCACTTCACATGTAGATCCCGCCACGACGCTCTGTTTGCAGCTGCACCAGCTCACTGCTCCACCATTCAACATATACACGTATCCGGTTTGTGACTTAGAGTCATCCAGATCTGTGTCGAAGCTAGCGTCGACGTAACCCTTTACGACGAGCTCTTCGTCACCTCCATAAACGAGAAACATTTCCCTAGTCCTTTTCAGGTACTTCAGGATATTCTTGACCGCTGTCCAGTGTTCCTTGCCGGGATTACTTTGGTACCTTCCTACCAAACTTACGGCAAGGTTTACATCAGGTCTGGTACACAGCATGGCATACATAATAGAACCTATGGCTGAGGCATAGGGGATGACACTCATCTCTTCTATCTCTTCTGCCGTGGTCGGACATTGAGCTGAGCTCAATTTCATACCTTGCAAAACAGGCAAGAACTTTTTCTTGGACTGATCCATTTTGAACTTCTTCAAAATCTTATCAAGGTATGTGCTTTGTGAAAGACCTATGAGGCGTCTTGATCTATCTCTGTAGATCTTGATGCCTAATATATAAGCAGCTTCTCCAAGGTCCTTCATTGAAAAACTCTTATTCAAGTAGGCCTTGATGCTGTCCAAGAGTTCTATATTATTTCCCATCAAAAGTATGTCATCTACATATAATATGAAAAATGCTACAGAGCTCCCACTCACTTTCTTGTAAACGCAGGCTTCTCCATAAGTCTGTGTAAACCCAAACGCTTTGATCATCTCATCAAAGCGAATGTTCCAACTCCGAGATGCTTGCACCAGCCCATAAATCGAGCGTTGGAGCTTGCACACCTTGTTAGCATTCTTAGGATCGACAAAACCTTCCGGCTGCATCATATACAACTCTTCCTTAAGGAAACCATTAAGGAATGCCGTTTTGACGTCCATTTGCCATATTTCATAATCATAGAATGCGACAATCGCTAACATGATTCGGACGGACTTTAGCTTCGCTACCGGTGAGAAAGTCTCATCGTAGTCAACCCCTTGAACTTGTCGATAACCCTTAGCGACAAGCCTAGCTTTATAGATGGTCACATTACCATCCGCGTCTGTCTTCTTCTTAAAGATCCATTTATTTTCTATGGCTCACCGTTCAACGGGAAAGTCAGTCAAAGTCCATACTTCGTTTTCATACATGGATCCTATCTCGGATTTCATGGCTTCTAGCCATTTGTCGGAATCCGGGCCCGCCATCGCTTCTTCATAGTTCGAAGGTTCACTGTTGTCTAACAACATGATTTCCAAGACAGGGTTGCCGTACCACTCTGGTGCGGAACGTGTCCTTGTGGACCTTCGAATTTCAGTAGGAGCTTGATCAGAAGTATCTTGATCATCATCAATAACTTCCTCTCTAGTCGGTGCAGGCACCTCAGGAACATTTTCTTGAGTTGCGCCATTTACCGGTTCAAGAGGCAATACTTCATCAAGTTCTACTCTCCTCCCACTTACTTCTTTCGAGAGAAACTCTTTCTCTAGAAAGAATCCATTCCTGGCAACAAAGATCTTGCCTTCGGATCTGAGGTAGAAGGTATATCCATAAGTTTCTTTAGGGTATCCTATGAAGACGCATTTTTCCGACTTGGGTTCGAGCTTTTCAGGTTGAAGTTTCTTGACATAAGCATCGCATCCCCAAACTTTTAGAAACGACAGCTTAGGTTTCTTCCCAAACCATAATTCATACGGTGTCGTCTCAACGGATTTCGACGGAGCCCTATTTAAAGTGAATGCGGCAGTCTCTAAAGCATAGCCCCAAAAAGATAGCGGTAAATCGGCAAGAGACATCATAGATCGCACCATATCTAATAGAGTGCGATTACGATGTTCGGACACACCGTTACGCTGAGGTGTTCCAGGCGGCGTGAGTTGTGAAACTATTCCACATTTTCTTAAGTGTGTGCCAAATTCGTGACTCAAGTATTCTCCTCCACGATCTGATCGTAGAAACTTGATTTTCCTGTCACGTTGATTCTCAACTTCACTCTGAAATTCCTTGAACTTTTCAAAGGTTTCCGACTTGTGTTTCATTAAGTAGACATATCCATATCTACTCAAGTCATCAGTGAGGGTGAGAACATAACGATAGCCACCGCGAGCCTCAACACTTATTGGACCGCACACATCAGTATGTATGATTTCCAATAAGTTGGTTGCTCGCTCCATTGTTCCTGAGAACGGAGTCTTGGTCATTTTACCCATGAGGCATGGTTCGCACGTGTCAAATGATTCATAATCAAGAGACTCTAAAAGTCCATCTGCATGGAGCTTCTTCATGCGTTTGACACCTATGTGACCAAGGCGGCAGTGCCACAAGTATGTGGGACTATCATTATCAACTTTACATCTTTTGGTATTCACACTATGAATATGTGTAGTAATACGCTCGAGATTCATTAAGAATAAACCATTGACTATCGGAGCATGACCATAAAACATATCTCTCATATAAATAGAACAACCATTATTCTCGGATTTAAATGAGTAGCCATCTCGTATTAAACGAGATCCTGATACAATGTTCATGCTCAATATAGGCACTAAATAACAATTATTGAGGTTTATAACTAATCCCGTAGGTAAATGTAGAGGTAGCGTGCCGACGGCGATCACATCGACCTTGGAACCATTCCCGACGCGCATCGTCACTTCGTCCTTCTCCAGTTTCCGTTTATTCCGCAGCTCCTGTGGTGAGTTACAAATATGAGTAACGGCACCGGTATCAAATACCCAGGAGTTACTACGAGTACTGGTAAGGTACACATCAATCACATGTATATCAAATATACCTTTGGTGTTGCCGGCCCTCTTGTCCGCTAAGTATTTGGGGCAGTTCCGCTTCCAGTGACCCTTCCCTTTGCAATAAAAGCACTCTGTCTCAGGCTTGGGTCCATTCTTTGACTTCTTCCCGACAGCTTGCTTGCCGGGCGCAGCAACTTCCTTGCCATCCTTCTTGAAGTTCTTTTTACCCTTGCCCTTCTTGAACTTAGTGGTTTTATTCATCATCAACACTTGATGTTCCTTCTTGACTTCTACCTCTGCTGATTTCAGCATAGCAAATACTTCAGGAATGGTCTTTACCATCCCCTGCATATTGAAGTTCATCACAAAGATCTTGTAGCTTGGTGGAAGCGATTGGAGGATTCTGTCAATGACCGCGTCATTCGGGAGATTAACTCCCAGCTGAGTCAAGCGGTTATGTAACCCAGACATAGTGAGTATGTGCTCACTGACAGAACTATTTTCCTCCATCTTACAGCTGAAGAACTTATCGGAGACTTCATATCTCTCGATCCGGGCATGAGCTTGAAAAACCATTTTTAGCTCTTCGAACATCTCATATGCTCCATGTCCCTCAAAACGCTTTTGGAGCCCCGGTTCTAAGCTGTAAAGCATGCCGCACTGAACGAGGGAGTAGTCATCAGTACGTGTCTGCCAAGCGTTCATAGCGTCTTGGTTTTGTGGGACGGGTGGATCACCTAGCGGTGCTTGTAGGACATAATCTTTCTTGGCAGCTATGAGGATGATCCTCAGGTTCCGGACCCAGTCCGTATAGTTGCTGCCATCGTCTTTCAGCTTGGTTTTCTCTAGGAACGCGTTGAAATTGAATACAACGTTGGCCATTTGATCTACAGGACATATTGTAAAGACTTTAGACTAAGTTCATGATAATTAAGTTCATCTAATCAAATTATTAATGAACTCCCACTCAGATTAGACATCCCTCTAGTCATCCAAGTGTTACATGATCCAAGTCAACTAATCCGTGTCCGATTAACACGTGAGACGGACTAGTCATCGTCGGTGAACATCTCCATGTTGATCGTATCTGCCATACGACTCGTGTTCGACCTTTCGGTCTTTGTGTTCCGAGGCCATGTCTTCACATGCTTAGGCTCGTCAAGTTAACCCTAAGTGTTTTTGCATGTGTAAAACTTCTTACACCCGTTGTATGTGAACGAAAGGATCTATCACACCCGATTAACACGTGGTGCTTCGAAGCGACGAACTGTAGCAACAGTGCACAGTTAGGGGAGAACACTTCTTGAAATTGTTGTAAGGGATCATCTTATTTACTACCGTCGTTTTAAGTAAACAAGATGCAAAACATGATAAACATCACATGTAATCAAATAATAATAGTGACATGATATGGCCAATATCACATAGCTCCTTTGATCTCCATCTTGGGGCTCCATGATCATCCTTGTAGATCGTCATACTCATCGACATATAAGTCGTGATTCCTTGTACAAGAACATGATCAATCTCATACATCACATATATCATTCATCACATCCTTTTGGCCATATCACATCACATAGCATACCCTGCAAAAACAAGTTAGACGTCCTCTAATTGTTGTTTGCATGTTTTACGTGGCTGCTATGGGTTTCTAGCAAGAAAGTTTCTTACCTACGCAATGACCACAACGTGATATGCCAATTGCTATTTACCCTTCATAAGGACCCTTTTCATCGAATCCGATCCGACTAAAGTAGGAGAGACAGACACCCGCTAGCCACCTTATGCAACTAGTGCATGTCAGTCGGTGGAACCTGTCTCACGCAAGAGTACGTGTAAGGTCGGTCCGGGCCACTTCATCCCACGATGCCGCCGAATCAAGATAAGACTAGTAACGACAAGTATATTGAACAAAATCAACGCCCACAACTACTTTGTGTTCTACTCGTGCAAGAGAACTACGCATAGACCTAGCTCATGATGCCACTGTTGGAGAACGTTGCAGAAAACAAAAATTTTCCTACGGTTTCACCAAGATCCATCTAGGAGTTCATCCAGCAACGAGTGATTAGATGCATCTACGTACCTTGTAGATCGCGAGCGGAAGCGTTCAAAGAACGGGGATGATGTAGTCGAACACGACGTGATTCAAATCACCGATGATCTTAGCACCGAACGGACGGTGCCTCCGCGTTCAACACACGTACAGAACGGATGACGTCTCCTCCTTTCTTGATCCAGCAAGGGGGGAAGAGAGGTTGATGAAGATCCAGCAACACGACGGCGTGGTGGTGGATGCAGGGCGTCACAGTAGCAGGGCTTCGCCTATACTACGAGAGAGAGACGTAACGGGGAGAGAGGAAGCACCAAAGGCTCAGGTATGAAATCCCTCCTCTCCCCCACTATATATAGGAGGGCCAAGGGGGGGTGGTGCGCAGCCTAGGAGATCCAATCTCCTAGGTGCGGCGGCCAGGGGAGGGTTTCCCTCCCCCCCAAGGCACCTCGGGGTGCCTTCCACCACTTGGACTCCTCCGTGGTGGAAACCCTAGGCGCATGGGCCTAGTAGGGCTGGTGCCCTTGGCCCATGAAGGCCAAGGCGCACCCCCTACAGCCCATGTGGCCCCCCGGGACAGGTGGCCCCACCCGGTGGGCCCCCGGGACCCCTCCGGTGGTCCCGGTACAATACCGATAACCCCGAAACTTGTCCCGATGGCCGAAACAGCACTTCCTATATATAATTCTTTACCTCCGGACCATTCCGGAACTCCTCGTGACGTCCGGGATCTCATCCGGGACTCCGAACAACATTCGGATTACTGCATATACATATCTTCATAACCCTAGCGTCACCGAACCTTAAGTGTGTAGACCCTACGGGTTCGGGAGACAAGCAGACATGACCAAGACGACTCTCCGGTCAATAACCAACAGCGGGATCTGGATACCCATGATGGCTCCCACATGCTCCACGATGATCTCATCGGATGAACCACGATGTCGAGGATTAATCAACCCCGTATACAATTCCCTTTGTCAATCGGTATGTTACTTGCCCGAGACTCGATCGTCGGTATCCCAATACCTTGTTCAATCTCGTTACCGGCAAGTCACTTTACTCGTACCGTAACGCATGATCCCGTGACCAGACACTTGGTCACTTTGAGCTCATTATGATGATGCATTACCGAGTGGGCCCAGTGATACCTCTCCGTTATATGGAGTGACAAATCCCAGTCTCGATCCGTGTCAACCCAACAGATACTTTCGGAGATACCTGTAATGCACCTTTATAGTCACCCAGTTACGTTGTGACGTTTGATACACCCAAAGCACTCCTACGGTATCCGGGAGTTACACGATCTCATGGTCAAAGGAAAAGATACTTGACATTGGAAAAGCTCTAGCAAACGAACTACACGATCTTTGTGCTATGCTTAGGATTGGGTCTTGTCCATCACATCATTCTCCTAATGATGTGATCCCGTTATCAATGACATCCAATGTCCATAGCCAGGAAATCATGACTATCTGTTGATCAACGAGCTAGTCAACTAGAGGCTTACTAGGGACATATTATGGTCTATGTATTCACACGTGTATTATGATTTCCGGATAATACAGTTATAGCATGAATAAAGACAATTATCATGAACAAAGAAATATAATAATAATGCTTTTATTATTGCCTCTAGGGCATATTTCCAACACTGGAGACCCGGCGGGCGGATCAGACGGACGACAAGGCCCAAGGCCCAGCAGGCCGGCTTATACTCTGGTGGTCCGGTTTAAGAGAAAGTATAAGAAATATTCCCTTATAAAGGAAGCAAGACTAGGACTCCACTTGTAATAGAGTAATCCTAATCCTACTAGGACTAGTCATGTAACCCGTCCGTTCAACTTATATAAGGAGGGGCAGGGCTCCCCAAAGAGGGACAAACAATAAACAAGAAACAACCTCTAGGGCTAGACACAAAGGGGGAAACAACATGTAGGGCTATTACCAGATGATATTTCCCGAGGCCCGAAGCTGTCTAAATCCTTGTCTTGTGCGTTGATCCGCCCTGCGTCTCTTGTCCCGCTCAACCCCTCTCAATCTACTACATAGATGCGTTGGCCTCGCGAGTAAGTCTTCACACTAAGGACATCTGCCATGACAATTCCACGACAATTGGCGTTCACCGTGAGGCCTGCGCACGGTAGTGATGAGTTCTTGAAGGGATCTCTCCTAGGGTTCGAGAAGCTCGCAATTTTGTTGGACGAGGAAAAGCCGACAAATTCATTGTTTTTTGATCTAAGGCATGATTAACTTTGCAGCCAATGTATATGAGGTTGAGATAAAAAATTAGGGTTTGCCGTTCTGATCCGCCTCGCCTATGATCCGCCGAGTCCCTCAAATTACTACTAGTGGGATACAGGCTCAGGTCCCGAAGTGGTTTAGTTCTGCCAGCCGACAGGAATACAAACAAAAGCAAGTTCAGTCCGCTGTAGCTGTGTTTCCACCGTGCGACCCCAAACGGACGTCCGTTTTGTCCGGATTCTGTCCGTTTGGGTAGGGATTTGGTGTCGTGTCCGGGCGTGTCCTGGAATGCGGTGGCCTTGCGCCCACCGCCCGGCCGCATCCCGGCCGCATCTTGTCCGTGTATTATTTTTTTGCAAGTCCTTAACTTTATTTCATCATTCATTTTTGGTACATGGAAAATGCATCATCACATTTTGACTAGTAAAGTAAGACCAAAGAAAATAAGAACAAAAAGAATACATTTTAGAAGATAGCCAACTTCCATAACTGCCCCCTTGTGTTAGGTTAGGGCCTTCTCGATGCACTCATTGCTGATCTGTGGAGGAGGCTTGATCTGGCATCCTCCTTTCTTCTTCAAGCCAGAAGTAGATGTTGCTTCCTCAGACCTAGTCTTGTGTCTAGCCTCTAATCTAGCAACAAGTGCACCTGTCTCATTTACAACCTCTATGCTAGCTAAAAGTGCACGAACTTGTACTAAATTTCGCTCTATCAATATATCGATGTACTCTTCTTCCCAATACCCAAACTTGCATCCATTCCGCACAACAAAATTTGAAGTTAGCACAACTAGTCAAATCTAGAGCACAAACCGAAGCTAAAAAAAGCGCATACCCCATCGTTTAAGCACTTGATGAACACCCATCCGGGATATTCCGGCGTTGTAGAGACGCGGCACATGACCATCCTTGGGCAGTGGTCGCACTTAATGAGTGACAATGATGCGCCGGCGAGCTTTTGGGCAAGCACCGAGCCCGGCCGGCCGCCATTCGTGTATCTGCCGGCGGCCCACCGACGGTGCAGATCCGAGCGGCTAGAGGAGGAGTCACTGCCTGCATGTGGCCTTGCGGCGAGGTGCCCGGCCAGTCCATGGCGTGGCCAGGCCTCCCACAACCGGCCGAGCTCAAGACCGACCGGATCCGCCCCAAAACCGGCCGGCGGGTGCGCAAACCAGATGGCCGTGGTTGGGTAGCTCGGCGGCGCCGAGGGGAAGGGGTTGGGCGAGCTCGCGTCCGAACTGCACGGCTGCAATGGCAGCGGCAGCGAGGGAAAGAGTGGGGAAGAGTGGAGGGGGTGCGGCCGGAGAGAGGGAGGGGGGCGGATAGAAAAAGGCCCGTCTTGTACCACCGACGAGCGGGCCAGAAGAGGACACGCGCAGACTTGGGCCGCAGATGGGTCAAAAGAGGACACAAAGCGGACAAAAGTCCGTTTGCTCCCGCGCGCTGGGCCGCTTTTTTTGTTCTTTTTACCTCAAACAGACGGGACCGGACATGATAGGGTCGCGCGGTGGAGTTGGCCTTGTGCTGCTGCTCTCGACATAGTGCAAGTCCTGAAGGGATTAAACTGCTATTAAAAAAAGGGCAGCGCAGATAGCAATTGCGGATCGGGTCCATGTAGAGAAGGAATTTGCTGGCATCAATTGAAAAGAATTAGAAAGACCAGAAACAAAAAGACTGTCCGATTGACAGTAGTACTACTACTTGATGGGCACGAAGATGAAGACTGCATTAATTAATACTAGCACTTTGGTGTTCAGCTAGAATGATTACTTCACACGTGAAGATCTTTACATTAGATGGGACCGGCTGCTTTTTGTTGGAACGGTCAATCATTATTCGTCAAAGCAAAAAGGGGAGGGGCAGGAAAACTAGCGCTGCACTGTAAAGGAAAAGGAAAGGAAGCAACAAGTTAATTTGGAAGGGTTATGGCCACACGAACTTGATCACTGATTGGATGGACAGCAGGTTTGCCTCTGATCAGAGTCACCGTCGTTGCCTGCCTCTGTTCCGCTCAGCCTCACAAGTTGCCGCTGTCATGACCTCGAGCTGCCGACCACCACGACCCGCCCGTGCTCCGCCGGATTTCACTTCTGCTTGCGTGGCCTTGAGCGGTCCTTTGTTCGGCCACGTTTAACCGCGGGACGCTGTCGTCGCCGCAGCTCTGCCACCTTGGCCAAGCCGCCGTGCTCCATCTCACTGGGGCCTCGTTCTGCCGCCTCTGCCGCAGCCTCGCGCCGAGCCGCCGCCTCTGTCAGCACGAGCTCGCGCCTTGACCCTTCCCGGGCCTTCCGCGCCCATGATTCGGCCGCCATGGCCACGGCCTCGCTCCGCCGAGAGTCGCCGCCGGGTCACCGCTGAGCGGCCTTACCTTCGCCTTATTGCCCTGCTTCTTCGCCTGCGCGTCAAGGCCGCCGTGGCCACAACCCGTCCTGCTCTTTCTTGCAAGACGGCGCTAGCTCGCTGTTGCCTTCTCGCTGGCCGGTCGTGCCTCTGCCGCAGTCACCTTCATATCTGAGCCGCCGTGGCAACACTGAACTGCGCCTGCTGCGCGTTGAGCCGGCCTGGCCTTCGGTTTGAGTCGCCAAGAGGGCGTCCGTTTCGCGGTCTCGCCCCTGCACCTTCAGGCCTTTTTCGCCTTGCTGGCCGCCATCTTCCATTGCGCTTTGAGCAAGTCACAACTGTCACCTCAAGTCACCTCGCCGTCCTGTGATCATCTGCTAGGCTCATTCAACTACGTGTGGCTGTGTATATGCAAGTCCAGAGTAAATTCCCAGCGGTGGCAGCAGGCAAAACCAAGGCGTTTTTGTATTGGTATTTTTCTATGTGAAGACAAATTTGTTCAATCAGACTAGAAGGAGTACTACTCCCTGGCGTAAAGACCAAGTCGTGCAAATTAATTTACACTTTTTAAATATCCGTTTGCTACAAGGAGAGGCAAACCTGCAAAGGCGTAAGTTCTCAGGCTAATTATTGGCCTAAAAGTTCATCTCACGTGAAGGACTAGGATGATTGACATCACGTGGTGGAGAAATCAACACTACTGACTCATCAGATATCAGACCAGACGGAGGGCTAGATCCGCAGGTTAGCACGTTCACGTTGCTGCTGGGCCTCTGTATCCCAGTTAAACTATGGACGCGCAAAGATCTTCTGTCATCCCAATGCATCGGGTGATATCCGTCTAATCTATTTTTATAAACATAAACATATTTATTTTTTTAAGAATAATTACGTTGCTTTGTGATATTTTTTCGCAGGACCATTATTCATTACAAAAGTGCCGCATAACGCACGTGCCAAAATCACTTTTGGACTAGCGTTTATTGAGCCGCTGAGGCCGCGTTGAGCCGCCTCTGCTGTGTTGAGCCGCCAAGAGTCGCCGGTCTGCCTGAACCGCCGAGATTATATTGAGCCACCTCTGACGCGGCTTATCGATCATCAGTCATTTACAAACTTTAGGTGATATCTATATGCACTTATCTTATTAAACACTTATTGTTTTTTGTCAAAGAACAATTACTCTGCCCAGTAACATTTTTACATAAGACATTTGTTTAAGCCATTATATCGCGGATGCACGTTCGGTTGTGCGCACAGCTTCATAGACATGTGTATTGTGGTCCATTTTGCATCAACACGTCGGCCGACTTGCTCGTTCGCGCCGCCTTACAACGCCACGGATGACTCGTCCGTCCGCTCTCGCGGCCGGTTCACGCGTCCGCGCCGGCTTACAACGAGGAGGACAACTTGCTCGTCCGCACCGGCTTACAACACTGCGGCCGACTCATCTGTCTGCTCCTGCGGCCGACTCGGCCGTGATTGATTTCGGCTTCACCATGCTGATCGTCAACTCCGCGGTGATAATTACTGACCTGATGCATTAGGTGAAATTCATCCAGTATATTTCATATTATATATTGCTTTGTTTAAAAGAGCAATTACTCTGGCTTGCAAGTTCTCCAGTGCAGGACAAGTTATATCACAGAGATGTTGAATGACGCATACCGATTTATATCACGATCAAATATGGAGAGTCTCAAGCCAACTCCTCGAGTAGTCTTAAGACTTGGGGGCTACAATGACATGATTCGGGAACTCCGGGTCATTGGAGGGAATGATAACCCGGTTCCGGAGGACACCGCCATATTGATGAAAATTTAAAAGCCGTCAGAAAATTGTCGGTTCAAAATAAAGATTCCGGTTTAAAATCCGGTTCAAGAGAAATCTCTCTCCTGCAAAGCTTGAAGCTCTCAAATCCGATTCAAACATTCGACTCAAGGTAAATTTGTCTCTTACAAAGCTTTTAAGCTCTCAAATCCGGTTCAAACATGGGTATCCTTCCTTACGGCTTATCTTATTACGGTCACTTGGGGGGCTTCCTGCTCATCGAGCATAGCTGTCGGTACCCTCTTGATCGGCGCGATGCAAAAATTTATATGGTCACTTGGGGGCTTCCTGTTCAAACATAGGTCGTATTCGAACCAAAGAGAACATAGCTGTCGGTACCCTCTTGATCGGCACACTGCCAAACTCACTAGGGGGCTTCTTGATCGTATTCGAATCATAGCTTAACTCCTTTTGGGTCCGACGTGGATCGTATTCGAATCAGCGTCGTTAAACAACTCTCAAGGTCATTTGGGGGCTTCCCGTTCAAACATAGGACGTATTCGAACCAAAGAGAACATAGATGTCAGTACCTTCTTGATCGGCAACGCCAAAGCCACAGGGGGCTACATGATCGTATTCGAATCCTAGCTTAACCCCTTTGGAACGGTTTACTGATCATATTCGAATCAGAAGCCTTGATTTTCTTTTTGTCTGGATTAAGTTTTTTGAACACAATCTTTTGGGTTTTGAGACTTTTTGCTCATATCTGAAGCATATATATATATGGTTTCTATTAAACCTGCCCTGGCTTTCGACGAACAAGTCGCCAGCATATGACAATATTAATACTTGGAAGGTTTGACTTTTAAGTTTTGGGTTATCACCCTTACTGCACAGGTATCATAAGCCGGCAGTATGATTCAATATCACAGGTATGATATTGTTTATGTATGATTGTGTTTAAACCAACCCTGACTATGGACTTTAAGCCGCCGGTATATTTTGAATTACGCCATTGGAATCATGCGTGTATCAAAAATTGGGTTATCACCCTTACTGTGCAGGTCACATAGACCGACATTACAAATT
This sequence comes from Triticum urartu, assembly GCF_003073215.2. Taxonomy (NCBI): domain Eukaryota; kingdom Viridiplantae; phylum Streptophyta; class Magnoliopsida; order Poales; family Poaceae; genus Triticum; species Triticum urartu. The sequence continues at coordinate 96,761,612 of NC_053026.1, forward strand.
CAATATCACAGGATAAGACTACATTTGGGTGGTTACCCGCCCTGGCTTTTGACATTAAGTCGCCAGGGCATATGTTGTTTAAACTCTGTGCAGGATTTGCAGAACTGTGACTTATATAAATGCTTAAGTCCAAGCTCATCATTAAAATTGATGCTTCAGAATGAACATCCGTGCTGGATTTTCTCAAAGGCTATAAATAGCCGGGTTATAAAAATTCCGGCTTACAATGGAGGCGTATTAAATCGCCATCGGCCAAGAGTCGCCGGGTATCTAAAACTCCGGATTTACTTGTCAACAGATAAATAGCCAAACTTGGCTGGATTTTTATTATGATATTGAATGATTGAGGTTTTCAAACCGGGTTATTCAAATCCTTAATAGCCAACATGGCTGGATTTTTATTATGGTTATCAGTAACTAATATTATGATTGAGGTTTTCAAAGTCGCTTTAGCGCAATGGCTAATATTTTATCAATGGACATGATTTATTCTACAATGAAAGGAATAGTCCCGAGTCGCTGCAGGCTTACGACCCGACACTTGGGGGCTACATTATTCAAATTGAGATTACATCGAATATGCAAAGTCCCATGTCACCGCCAGCATGCACCATGGCGCTTGGGGGCTAATGCAAAGTCATTTTTTGCTCAACTTATTGAAGACCCGACTCATCACATTCTAAATGAGCTGGCCCTTGGGGGCCACCAATTGCTCCTGTCAACAATTCAAGGTACACAAGTTTTATTCCATTATATTGAAGGGTCCACTGCTCAGTTGGTAAAACACAAAGCTCTTAACCTTGTGGACGTGGGTTAAAGCCCCATGATGGGGGTTACATCATATGATGTTCTTTTCAAAAGAAGTATATATAAAGTCCTAGCTCAATATTATCTTACCGAGCCGGCCCTTGGGGGCTACACGTTGTTGTTCAAGTCTATATGATCATATTAATAAAGTCCCTGATCATTATTACATAATGACCCGGCCCTTGGGGGCTACACTGGTTGAAGTTTTTTGAGCATCAGGCAATTATAAGTCCCAGGTTGCTGCAAGCATGACAGCCCGGTACTTGGGGGCTACATAATATGGAGTATTCAGTTTTTACTAAGTGACTGGGATGAACAACATGGATTTCTTCTTAAGTGGCAGTATTTATATTGAAGCAAGTCTTAAACCATCACTTTGTTCTGCTCAAGACTTGGAGGCTACAGGTAATATGGTTATAAGGAAGAAAAATCTTCAAATTCTCAGTTTTGAATAAACCAGATTGACCCGACGTCATCAATAGTCATGAACCGGCGTTGGCAACAATCATAACCCGGCATTGGCAACAATCATAACCCGGAATTGTCAGTTTTATAACCGGCGATTTTGGAAGTCATAGCTCGGCAAATTCTACATCTTCAAACCGGCTGAATATCAGATGAGTATTTTAAGACCAATATTTCTTAAGCCAGCGCTTTGGAAGCCGACTCAAGTGGATTATTCTTCACAATATTTCTCTGTGAGAAACCAACGTCGGTGATTTGAGTATGAAGTTAGCTTATTGACCCGGATTTTATAGAAGGAGGAAATGACAAGGACTTAAGGATGATCAGGTGCCGGTTTACAAGAATTCTTAACCAGGAGCACAGTCTGTAAATTTTGTTCTTGTGTTTATTTTGCAGCATAAGTTTACCATGGATAAATCCAAGCTAAACTGGGGGCTAATGTCGGGGATATGCCCCGCGGTATGACCCGACCGGAATTATGACTCGGCCGGACTTGGCGACTCACTAGAGACCTGGCTGGAGCTTGGCAACTCACTGGCAACCCGCCCGGACCTGGCGATTTACAGGCAAACCCGCTTGAGCATTGTGACTCACTGGAGACCCAGCGGGCGGATCAGACGGACAACAAGGCCCAAGGCACAGCAGGCCGGCTTATACTCTGGTGGTTCGGTTTAAGAGAAAGTATAAGGAATATTCCCTTATAAAGGAAGCAAGACTAGGACTCCACTTGTAATAGAGTAATCCTAACCCTACTAGGACTAGTCATGTAACCCGCCCCTTCAACTTATATAAGGAGGGGCAAGGCTCCCCAAAGAGGGGCAAGCAACAAACAAGAAACAACCTCTAGGGCTAGACACAAAGGGGGAGCCGGCTTATGCGGCGACTCTCTCATGAGCATAATGAGATCTAGCCACAAACAGCATGTAGGGCTATTACCCGATGATGTTTCCCGGGGCCCGAAGCTGTCTAAATCCTTGTCTTGTGCTTTGATCCGCTCTGCATCTCTCGTCCCGCTCAACCCCTCTCAAGCTACTACATAGATGCGTTGGCCTCGCGACTAAGTCCTCACACTAAGGACATCTGCTGTGACAATTCCACGACAAGAGTGGATATGGCTTTTACCAGAGCTCACGGGGTAGCCCGACTGCTGGTGAGTGTTTTGGATATTGAGTTCGTGCCTGATGTGGTTAAGTGGACATATAGAGGCCAGATTTATAACCTCGTGATTGAGTTTGAGGATGAGGATCTGTTCGCTGAGGCTGCCAATGGGACTGATGTAGACATGCACAAGGGAGATGACAGCTCAGGAGCTAGGCATCGGTCGATGATGTTGGACGAGAGTTGTCCAACGGACCGGGGCCCGTTTCTTAGACGCCCGGGGATGGGACGGCACCACCCTCTTCGGTGCCTATGAACTCTCTGAGATTTGGATCTTTTGAGCCTGCTTCTGCACCCCCGAGACTTTGGAGTGACCGGATAGAGTCTAACGATGTTTTTGAGCACACGTTACCTACCTTGGATTTTGAGGATGCTGAGAGTCCCATTCTCGGGGGCTCGCCGACCTCGGTCAGGGGAGAGGAGGAGTCTAGGCAGGTGACCACTCCCTCTCCTGCTCAGTGCGTTGCCTCTCCTCAGGACGCGGTTTCGGTGGTGGAGGTCTTACCTTCGGGAGGGGGTCCGGGGCAGGTGGCCCCGGCACCCTCTTCTCCTCTCGCGTTGCCGGAGCTGCAGGTGGCGGCTCCGCCTTCTGGAGGGGGCTCGGGGCAGGTGGCCTCGACGCCCTCTTCCCCTGGGGCGCCTGGGGTGGCCGCTCCTCTTGTGGCGCCGGCGAGCCCCTCTTGCCAGAGGGCCGGGATGGGTGGGGAGTACGGGCAGGCGGCCCATGCATTCCCCTTCCCCGGTTTGTCTCCGACTCTTTGCCGTGGTGCGCGGCCGACGCCGGCGGTGCCGTGGAGCTCCCCGCCGCCGCTTTCAGGCATTCCTGCTGTTTCGTTGACGGAGGCCGACCGGCTGCGTGTTAGGGATGAGGCAGGAGGCCCCACCCCGAGCAGGGTCACTCGGGAGGAGGTTATTGCGTTTGGAGGGATTCCAGATCCGGTCTCTGTGGGGCGACGGTTGAGCCGCCGTCTCTAGGATCATCCGGAGGTTGATGACATACAACAGCGGTGCGCCATGAGGGCGGCCAAGCTTCGTGACGTTGATGTCACTACTGGTATGTCAGTTAATACATCTAATTCCATTTTGCATTTTTCTAGTGAGGAGATTATTAATAATGCAAACCAATTAGGAGTTTCACTAGGTAGTAATGATAGTGAAATTTCAAATTCCGTTAATGATATCCTGGATTTAGATGCAGAGCGGGGTTTGGAGATGATTCGAAACTTAGCAGCGGTTAAACCCATGAATGCATACGACATTGATGCTTTGGGGGGTCAGGGTGCTCGATAATTTTTGTGTGAATCTTCTACCACCCCTCCCTGAGTCTGAGGAGGAGGATGACACCTCTGAGGCTGTCGTGGTTAGGTCCACTGAGCCTGGTTATGAGGACCGGCTGGAGGGTCACAACAAGCCTAAACGCAAGTGGAAGCGAAAGATTTAACCGGCTTTGGCAGTGCATAGGAGTGCTAGGATCCGTACTGCTAAAAAATTTCATGACGAAATATGAAAGGAATCTTTTGGAATAGCAGAGGTCTGAAAGACTTGGCTAAAAGAAGGTTTCTTGCAGAGGCATCTATCGAGCATAGGCTAGACTTTATCGCATTGTCGAAAATTGGTAGAGATAACTTTTCGCCATAGTTTCTCAATACTTTATCGGGAGGTATTGATTTTGATTGGCATTGTCTGCCGCCGAGAGGAAGATCGGGTGGGATCTTACTCGGAGTTAGATGTGATTCGCTCGAAGTCCGAAGTGTGGTGATGGGAGACTTTGCAGTTAAGTTTCGGGTGTGGTCGAAGGCCGATGTGTTTAATTGGGCTCTGGTGGCGGTATATGGTGCCGCACAACCCGAACTCAAACCTGAGTTCTTGGCTGATCTGGTTCGGATTTGCGGTTCTGAGCAGCTTCCAATCCTGGTGGGGGTGATTTCAATATTATTAGAAGGCGCGAGGAGAAGAACAATGATAATTTTGACGGGAGATGGTCGTTTATGTTTAATACCATCATTGAAATCTTGGATCTACGAGAGATAAAGCTTTCGGGAAGAAAATTCACCTGGGCTAACGCATTGCCAAATCCGACGTTTGAAAAGATGGATCGAGTACCAGCTAGCGTCGAATGGGAACAGAAGTTTCCCTTCGTAATAGTTCAGGCACTTTCCTGTGGTATTTCCGACCACACTCCTTTATTTGTAGACTCTGGTGAGGCTACCCACTTGGGAAACAAAAACTCGTTTTCGTTCGAGCTGGCTTGGTTTGAACGAGACGGCTTCTTTGATCTCGTAGCCAGGGAATGGGCTAAGGATGCTGGAGGCAGGACTGCGCTTGAGCGTTGGCAGAATAAGATCAGGCACTTGAGAAGTTTCCTACATGGGTGGGATAAGCATATTAGTGGGATTTACAAGGTCGAAAAGGAAAGGCTCCTTACCCTTATTCAGTTCCTAGATGTAAAAGCCAAATCCACGGTTCTGTCGGCCTCGGAGCTTCATGCCAAGCTTGACGCGGAGATGAGATTGAAAGAGCTTCTTCGTGAAGAGGAATTAAAGTGGGCGCTGCGGGCCAAGGTCCGATGAGTTGTCCAAGGGGACGTGAACACTCAATTTCTCTCACATGATCGCCAATGGAAAACACAGAAAGAAGAGGATTTTTCAGCTTGAACAAGATGAATAAACAATTTTAGGATAGGAGAACCTAAAATTATACATAACCGAGTATTACAAGCTGTTGTTTGGGCCTCCAGAGGATAACTGTGTTTCTCTGGATGAGTCTAGGATTGACGATGTTCCTCAACTTACTGCTGTGGAGAATGATATTTTGGCTGCTCCTTTTTCCGAGAAAGAGGTGTTTGAGGCCATCTCGCAGATGAAAAATAATAAGGCTCCCGGCCCGGATTGATTTCCGGTGGAGTTCTATAAGAAGTGCTTGCTGGGGAACGTAGCAGAAATTCAAAATTTTCCTACGTATCACCAAGATCTATCTATGGAGAGACCAGCAACGAGGGGAAGGAGAGTGCATCTACATACCCTTGTAGATCGCTAAGCGGAAGCGTTCAAGTGAACGGGGTTGATGGAGTCGTACTCGTCATGATTCAAATCACCGATGATCAAGTGCCGAACGCACGGCACCTCCGCGTTCAACACACGTACAGCCCGGTGACGTCTCCCACGCCTTGATCCAGCAAGGAGAGAGGGAGAGGTTGAGGAAGACTCCATCCAGCAGCAGCACAGCGGCATGGTGGTGGTGGAGGAGCGTGGCAATCCTGCAGGGCTTCGCCAAGCACCACCGGAGAGGAGAAGAACTTGGGAGAGAGGGAGGGGCTGCACCAAAGGCAAAAGGTGTGTTTGAGACGCCCTCCTACCCCACTATATATAGGGATCCCAAGGGGGGGGGTGCGCCAGCCCCTAGGAGATCCAATCTCCAAGGGGGCGGCGGCCAGGGGAGGAGTCCTTCCCCCCCAAGGCACCTAGGAGGTGCCTTCCCCTGCTGGGACTCTTCCTTTAGGGTTTCCCCAGGCGCATGGGCCTCTTGGGGCTGGTGCCCTTGGCCCATGTAGGCCAAGGCGCACCCCCTACAGCCCATGTGGCCCCCCGGGGTAGGTGGCCCCACCCGGTGGACCCCCGGGACCCTTCCGGTGGTCCCGGTACAATACTGATGACCCCGAAACTTGTCCCGATGGCCGAAACAGGACTTCCTATATATAAATCTTTACCTCCGGACCATTCCGGAACTCCTCGTGACGTCCGGGATCTCATCCGGGACTCCGAACAACATTCAGTAACCACATACAAGCTTCCTTTATAACCCTAGCGTCATCGAACCTTAAGTGTGTAGACCCTACGGGTTCGGGAGACATGCAGACATGACCAAGACGTTCTCCGGTCAATAACCAACAGCGGGATCTGGATACCCATGATGGCTCCCACATGTTCCACGATGATCTCATCGGATGAACCACGATGTCAAGGACTTAATCAATCCCGTATACAATTCCCTTTGTCTGTCGGTATGTTACTTGCCCGAGATTCGATTGTCGGTATCCAATACCTAGTTCAATCTCGTTACCGGCAAGTCTCTCTACTCGTTCCGTAACACATCATCCCGTGATCAACTCCTTGGTCACATTGCGCATATGATGATGTCCTACCGAGTGGGCCCAGAGATACCTCTCCGTTTACACGGAGTGACAAATCCCAGTCTCGATTCGTGCCAACCCAACAGACACTTTCGGAGATACCTGTAATGCACCTTTATAGTCACCCAGTTACGTTGTGACGTTTGATACACCCAAAGCATTCCTACGGTATCCGGGAGTTGCACAATCTCATGGTCTAAGGAAATGATACTTGACATTAGAAAAGCTTTAGCATACGAACTACACGATCTAGTGCTATGCTTAGGATTGGGTCTTGTCCATCACATCATTCTCCTAATGATGTGATCCCGTTATCAACGACATCCAATGTCCATGGTTAGGAAACCGTAACCATCTATTGATCAACGAGCTAGTCAACTAGAGGCTTACTAGGGACATGGTGTTGTCTATGTATCCACACATGTATCTGAGTTTCCTATCAATACAATTATAGCATGGATAATAAACGATTATCATGAACAAGGAAATATAATAATAACCAATTTATTATTGCCTCTAGGGCATATTTCCAACAGTCTCCCACTTGCACTAGAGTCAATAATCTAGTTCACATCGCCATGTGATTAACACTCACAGGTCATATCGCCATGTGACCAACACCCAAGAGTTTAAGGTTTGATCATGTTGGTTGTGAGAGAGGTTTTAGTCAACGGGTCTGAACCTTTCAGATCCGTGTGTGCTTTACAAATCTCTATGTCATCTCCTAGATGTAGCTACCACGTTCTATTTGGAGCTATTCCAAATAACTGTTCTACTTGGAGTTATTCTAAATTGTTGCTCCATTATACGTATCCGGTATCTCTATCGGAGCTATCCGGATAGGTGTTAAGCTTGCATCGACGTAACCCTTTACGACGAACTCTTTACCACCTCCATAATCGAGAAAAATTCCTTAGTCCACTAGTTACTAAGGATAACTTTGACCGCTGTACTGTGATCCATTCTTGGATCACTCTTGTACCCCTTGACTGACTCATGGCAAGGCACACTTCAGGTGCGGTACTCAGCATAGCATACTGTAGAGCCTATGTCTTAAGCATAGGGGACGACCTTCGTCCTTTCTATTCTGCCGTGGTCGAGCTTTAAGTCTTAACTTCATACCTTACAACTCAGGCAAGAACTCCTTCTTTGACTGATCCATCTTGAACACCTTCAAGATCATGTCAAGGTATGTGCTCATTTTGAAAGTACCATTAAGCGTTTTGATCTATCCTTATAGATCTTGATGCTCAATGTTCAAGTAGCTTAATCCAGATTTTCCATTGAAAAACACTTTTCAAATAACCCTATATGCTTTCCAGAAATCCTACGTCATTTCTGATCAACAATATGTCCACAACATATATTCATCAGAAATTCTATAGTGCTCCCACTCACTTCTTTGGAAATACAAGTTTCTCATAAACTTTGCATACACCCAAAATCTTTGATGATCTCATCAAAGCATACATTCCAACTCCGAGATGCTTACTCCAGTCCTTAGAAGGATTGCTGGAGCTTTGCATACTTATTAGCATCTTTCAGGATTGACAAAACCTTCCAGTTGTATCACATACAACCTTTCCTCAAGAAAATCGTCGAGGAAACAATGTTTTGACATCCTATCTGCAAGATTTCATAAATAGTGCGGTAATCGCTAATATAATTCCAACAGACTCTTAGCATCGCTACAAGTGAGAAAGTCTCATCATAGTCAACTCCTTGAACTTGTCGGAAAACATCTTAACGACAAGTCGAGCTTTCTTAATGGTGATACTTACCATCATTGTCCGTCTTCCTTTTAAAATCCATATGTACCTAACAGCCTTACGACCATCAAGTAGTTCTTCCAAAGTCTACACTTTGTTTTCATATATGGATCCTCTCTCGGATTATATGGCCTCGAGCCATTTTGGAATCTAGGCCCACCATCGCTTCTCCATAGCTCGTAGGTTCATTGTTGTCTAGCAACATGACTTCCAAGACAGGATTACGTACCAATCTGAAGTAGCACGCATCCTTGTCATCCCACGAGGTTTGTTAGTGACTTTATCTGAAGTTTCATGATCAGTATCATAAGCTTCCACTTCAATTGGTGTAGGTGCCACAGGAACAACTCCCTGTGCCCTGCCACACACTAGTTGAAGAGACGGTTCAATAACCTCATCAAGTCTCCACCATCCTCCCACTCAATTCTTTTGAGAGAAACTTTTCCTCGAGAAAGGACCCGATTCTAGAAACAATCCCTTATTGCTTTCGGATCTGAGACAGGAGGTATACCCAACTGTTTTGGGTGTCCTATGAAGATGCATTTATCCGCTTTGGGTTCGAGCTTATAAGCCTGAAACTTTTTCACATAAGCGTCGCAGCCCCAAAATTTTAAGAAATGACAACTTAGGTTTCTCTAAACCATAGTTCATACGGTGTCAACTCATCGGAATTACGTGGTGCCCTATTTAAAGTGAATGTGGTTGTCTTTAATGCCTAACCCATAAACTATCGTGGTAATTTGATAAGAGACATCATGGTATGCATCATATCCAATAGGGTGCAGTTATGATGTTCGGACACACCATCACACTATGGTGTTCCAGGCTGTATTAGTTGTGAAACAATTTCCACAATGTCTTAATTCTGTGCCAAACTCGTAATTCAGATGTTCATCTCTATGATCATATCATAGATATTTTATCCTCTTTTCACGATGATCTTTCAACTTCACCCTGAAATTACTTGAACCTTTCAATAATTCAGACTCGTGATTCATCAAGTAAATGTACTCAACATCTACTCAAATCATCTGTGAAGTAAGAACATAACGATATCCACTACATGCCTCAGCATTCATTGGACTGCATACATCAAAATGTATTACTTCCAACAAGTTGCTTTCTAGTTCCATTTTACTGAAACCGAGGCTTTCAGTCATCTTGCGCATGTGGTATGATTTGCATGTCTCAAGTGATTCAAAGTCAAGTGAGTCCAAACGGTCCATTTGCATGGAGTTTCTTCATGCATATACACCAATAGACATGGTTCGCATGTCTCAAACCTTTCAAAAACGAGTGAGCCCAAAGATCCATCAACATGGAGCTTCTTCATGCGTTTTATACCGATATGACTTAAGTGGCAGTGCCACAAGCAGGTGGTACTATCATTACTATCTTTTGGCATGAACATGTGTATCACTACGATCGAGATTCAATAAACCATTCATTTTAGGTGCAAGACCATTGAAGGTATTATTCAAATAAACAGAGTAACCATTATTCTCCTTAAATGAATAACCGTATTGCGATAGACATAATCCAATCATGTCTATGCTCAACGCAAACACCAATCTCGATGGTAGAGGGAGCGTGCGATGCTTGATCATATCAACATTGGAAACACTTCCAACACATATCGTCAGCTCACCTTTAGCTAGTCTCCGTTTATTCCGTAGCTTTCATTTCGAGTTACTAACACTTAGCAACCGAACCGGTATCTAATACCCTGGTGCTACTAGGAGTACTAGTAAAGTACACATTAACACAATGTATATCCAATATACTTCTATCGACCTTGCCAGCCTTCTAATCTACCAAGTATCTAGGGTAATTCTGCTCCCGTGGCTGTTCCTCTTATTATAGAAGCACTTAGTCTCAGGTTTGGGTTCAACCTTGGGTTTCTTCACTAGAGCAGCAGCTGAATTGCCGTTTCATGAAGTATCCCTTTGTTCCCTTGCCCTTCTTGAAACTAGTGGTTTCACTAACCATCAACAATTGATGCTCCTTCTTGATTTCTACTTTCGCGGTGTCAAACATCACGAATATCTCAAGGGTCATCATATATGTCCTTGATATATTATAGTTCATCACGAAGCTCTAGCAGCTTGGTGGTAATGACTTCGGAGAAACATCACTATCTCATCTGGAAGATCAACTCCCACACGATTCAAATGATTGTTGTACTCAGACAATCTGAGCACAAGCTCAACAATTGAGCTTTTCTCCCTTAGTTTGCAGGCTAAGAAAATCGTCGGAGGTCTTATACCTCTTGACGTGGGCACGAGCCTGAAATCCCAATTTCAGCCCTCAAAACATCTCATATGTTTTGCGACGTTTCAAAAACGTCTTCGGTGCCTCAACTCTAAACCGTTCAACTGAACTATCACGTAGTTATCAAAACGTGTATGTCAGATGTTCGCAACATCCATAGACAACGTTCGAGGTTTAGCACACTGAGCGGTGCATTAAGGACATAAGCCTTCTAAGAAGCAATGAGGACAATCCTCAGTTTACGGACCTAGTCCGCATAATTGCTACTATCAACTTTCAACTAAATTTTCTCTAGGAACATATCTAAACAGTAGAACTAAAGCGCGAGCTACGACATAATTTGTGAAGACCTTTTGACTATGTTCAGGATAATTAAGTTCATCTTATGAACTCCCACTCAGATAGACATCCCTCTAGTCATCTAAGTGATTACATGATCCGAGTCAACTAGGCCGTGTCCGATCATCACGTGAGATGGACTAGCCAACGTCGGTGAACATCTTCATGTTGATCGTATCTTCTATACGACTCATGCTCGACCTTTCGGTCTTCTGTGTTCCGAGGCCATGTCTATACACATGCTAGGCTCGTCAAGTTAACCCTAAGTGTTTTCATTGTGTAAAACTGTCTTACACCCGTTGTATGTGAACGCAAGGATCTATCACACCCGATCATCACGGCGTGCTTCGAAACGACGAACTGTAGCAACGGTGCACAGTTAGGGGAGAACACTTCTTGAAATTTTAATGAGGGATCATCTTATTTACTACCGTCGTTCTAAGTAAACAAGATGCATAAACATGATAAACATCATATGCAATCAAATAATAGTGACATGATATGGCCAATATCATATAGCTCCTTTGATCTCCATCTTGGGGCTCCATGATCATCTTGTCACCGGCATGACACCATGATCTCCATCATCGTGTCTCCATGAAGTTGTCACGTCATCTATTACTTCTACTACTACAGCTAACGGTTAGCAATAAAGTAAAGTAATTACATGACGTTTATGTTGACACGCAGGTCATGAATAAATTAAGACAACTCCTATGGCTCCTGCCGGTTGTCATACTCATCGACATGCAAGTCGTGATTCCTATTACAAGAACATGATCAATCTCATACATCACATATATCATTCATCACATCCTTTTGGCCATATCACATCACATAGCATACCCTGCAAAAGCAAGTTAGACATCCTCTAATTGTTGTTTGCATGTTTTACGTGGCTGCTATGGGTTTCTAGCAAGAACGTTTCTTACCTACGCAAAGACCACAACGTGATATGCCAATTGCTATTTACCCTTCATAAGGACCCTTTTCATCGAATCCGATCCGACTAAAGTAGGAGAGACAGACACCCGCTAGCCACCTTATGCAACTAGTGCATGTCAGTCGGTGGAACCTGTCTCACGTAAGAGTACGTGTAAGGTTGGTCTGGGCCGCTTCATCCCACGATGCCGCCGAATCAAGATAAGACTAGTAACGGCAAGCATATTGAACAAAATCAACGCCCACAACTACTTTGTGTTCTACTCGTGCATAGAATCTACGCAATAGACCTAGCTCATGATGCCACTGTTGGGGAACGTAGCAGAAATTCAAAATTTTCCTACGTATCACCAAGATCTATCTATGGAGAGACCAGCAACGAGGGGAAGGAGAGTGCATCTACATACCCTTGTAGATCGCTAAGCGGAAGCGTTCAAGTGAACGGGGTTGATGGAGTCGTACTCGTCGTGATTCAAATCACCGATGATCAAGTGCCGAACGCACGGCACCTCCGCGTTCAACACACGTACAGCCCGGTGAAGTCTCCCACGCCTTGATCCAGCAAGGAGAGAGGGAGAGGTTGAGGAAGACTCCATCCAGCAGCAGCACAACGGCATGGTGGTGGTGGAGGAGCGTGGCAATCCTGCAGGGCTTCGCCAAGCACCACGGGAGAGGAGAAGAACTTGGGAGAGAGGGAGGGGCTGCACCAAAGGCAAAAGGTGTGTTTGAGAGGCCCTCCTACCCCACTATATATAGGGATCCCAAGGGGGGGGGTGTGCCAGCCCCTAGGAGATCCAATCTCCAAGGGGGCGGCAGCCAGGGGAGGAGTCCTTCCCCCCCAAGGCACCTAGGAGGTGCCTTCCCCTGCTGGGACTCTTCCTTTAGGGTTTCCCCAGACGCATGGGCCTCTTGGGGCTGGTGCCCTTGGCCCATGTAGGCCAAGGCGCACCCCCTACAGCCCATGTGGCCCCCCGGGGTAGGTGGCCCCACCCGGTGGACCCCCGGGACCCTTCCGGTGGTCCAGGTACAATACCGATGACCCCGAAACTTGTCCCGATGGCCGAAACATGACTTCCTATATATAAATCTTTACCTCCGGACCATTCCGGAACTCCTCGTGACGTCTGGGATCTCATCCGGGACTCCGAACAACATTCGGTAACCACATAAAAGCTTCCTTTATAACCCTAGCGTCATCGAACCTTAAGTGTGTAGACCCTACGGGTTCGGGAGACATGCAGACATGACCGAGACGTTCTCCGGTCAATAACCAACAGCGGGATCTGGATACCCATGATGGCTCCCACATGTTCCACGATGATCTCATCGGATGAACCACGATGTCAAGGACTTAATCAATCCCGTATACAATTCCCTTTGTCTGTCGGTATGTTACTTGCCCGAGATTCGATCGTCGGTATCCAATACCTAGTTCAATCTCGTTACCGGCAAGTCTCTCTACTCGTTCCGTAACACATCATCCCGTGATCAACTCCTTGGTCACATTGCGCATATGATGATGTCCTACCGAGTGGGCCCAGAGATACCTCTCCGTTTACACGGAGTGACAATCCCAGTCTCGATTCGTGCCAACCCAACAGACACTTTCGGAGATACCTGTAATGCACCTTTATAGTCACCCAGTTACGTTGAGTCGTTTGATACACCCAAAGCATTCCTACGGTATCCGGGAGTTGCACAATCTCAAGGTCTAAGGAAATGATACTTGACATTAGAAAAGCTTTAGCATACGAACTACACGATCTAGTGCTATGCTTAGATTGGGTCTTGTCCATCACATCATTCTCCTAATGATGTGATCCCGTTATTAACGACATCCAATGTCCATGGTTAGGAAACCGTAACCATCTATTGATCAACGAGCTAGTCAACTAGAGGCTTACTAGGGACATGGTGTTGTCTATGTATCCACACATGTATCTGAGTTTCCTATCAATACAATTATAGCATGGATAATAAACGATTATCATGAACAAGGAAATATAATAATAACCAATTTATTATTGCCTCTAGGGCATATTTCCAACAGTGCTGTCATATTATGAAGGGGGATTTTTTGCCGTTGTTCCATGATTTATTCTCTGGACAGCTTCAGCTATTTCAATTGAATTTTGGAATGATAACCCTGCTTCCTAAGAAAATAGAGGCTGTGGGAATTGAGCAATTCAGGCCCATATTTCTTCTTAATGTTAGTTTCAAAATCTTTACCAAGGTCGTGACTAATAGGCTCACGCAGATTGCGCATTCTATGGTGCAGCATTTCCAAACTGCTTTCATGCCGGACAAAAACATCCTAGAAGGGGTTGTGGTCCTTCATGAAACGCTCCACGAGATTCACATGAAAAAACTAGATGGAGTTGTTTTCAAGGTGGATTTCGAGAAAGCGTACGATAAATTCAAATGGCCTTTCCTTCAGCAGGCCTTACACATGAAGGGTTTTGATGAAGCCTGGCGATGCCAGGTAGAATCTTTCACGCAAAAAGGGAGTGTTGGAATTAAAGTGAATGATGACATAGGTCATTATTTTCAGACACACAAGGGCCTGAGACAAGGTGATCCAATGTCTCCTATTTTGTTCAACATTGTGGTTGATATGTTGGCAATTTTGATAGGTAGGGCAAAGGAGGCTGGTCAGGTGGGTGGCTTGGTGCCTCATCTAGTTGATGGAGGTGTGTCTATCCTACAGTACGCTGATGATACGATCATCGTTATGGAGCACGACTTGGCAAAAGCGAGAAATATGAAGCTGGTGTTATACTTATTTGAACAATTGACCGGGTTGAAGATTAACTTTCATAAAAGCGAGTTGTTCTATTTTGGTAGAGCCAATGAGGAACAAGAGGCTTATAGGTAATTGTTTGGATGCGAATTGGGTACATTACCTTTCACGTACTTAGGTATACCCATTCACCATCGTAAGCTGACAAACAGAGAATGGAAGTGTATCGAGGATCAGTTTGAGAAGAAACTGAGTTGCTGGAAGGGCAAACTCATGTCATACGGAGGCCGATTGATCCTTATTAATTCGGTGCTCACGAGTATGCCTATGTTTCTCTTGTCTTTCTTCGAAGTCCCAGTTGGTGTTAGGAAAAGGCTGGACTTCTATCGATCCAGATTCTTCTGGCAGAGCGATGAACTAAAAAGAAAATACAGACTCGCCAAATGGGATATCATCTGTCGACCAAAGGACCAGGGGGGCCTTGGCATTGAGAATCTTGAAGTAAAAAACAAATGTCTTCTCAGTAAGTGGTTGTATAAGTTATCAGTTGAGACTGATGCCACGTGGGCGCAGATTCTCCAAAGTAAGTATCCGCAGTTCAAAACTTTGTCCCAAGTGACAGTGAGACCGACGGACTCGCCTTTTTTAGAGAAAAGGCCAGAGCCCGACTTTATAAATAAAGCCACATGGCAGCGTACGAGACCAAACAGGAAAGACAGTTAACGAGGAGAACGCACACAGCGCGGAACGAAAAGTATATAAGAGTAGCCAAGGAAGGATGGATACAGGCAACTGCCATACACGGCGCGCAGGCCGGAAAGGAGTGAGACCTAAACTCCGCAAACAGCACCACCAGGATTAGACGACAGGATCCCGTCCGGAGATGTGAGATGCCGAAGCCCGGATTTTGTCGATGAGCAGGTCCAGGGCATCCCGATCAACCTCCTTAGTCAATGATTCTCCACTGCTGCAATAATATACATGATTTGAAAAGAACGTCAGCAGGTTTAGATGGGAAGATATGCTCAATAGTAAATTTGTTCCTAATGGTCACAGAGCCCAACATAAGGCACCCAGGCCAACCCAAAACACCCTCTTGGTGACCCCAACCAAAGCTTGGCTAGGGTTCGAATAGGAGAAAGAGGAGAGGGATTCCAAGAGACCTGAAGCCAAGATCTGACCACAGCACCAAACCAGCTTGGCAGCACGCAATTGAAAAAGATGTGATCAGAGTTCTCCAAGGCCCCACATAGATGACAGAAATCCGAGCCAGGCCCATTGCGCTTTTTAATCTGGTCAGCAGCCGGCAGGCGACCACCGAAAGGCTTGCCAAAGGAAAATTTAATCTTAGGAGGAACTTTGGACTTCCAAACACAAGAGAATCTGGTCGAAGGAGTACCACCAATAAGTCTAGATAAAGCGACTTGACCGTAAATCTACCTAGGCCGAATGAGGCCAGACTACACGAATCGGCCGACTCCGAGAGCAGGGAAGAGGCAGAGAGACTTTGCCAATCTTCCAACTCTTCAGGAGACAGGGCCCGACGAAAGGCCAGATCCCAATTATTAGCCGCCACCTCCGCGATGGAGATACCGGATTAGGACAGTAGAGACAAAAACCGGAAAACTCTCAGCGAGGAGATCCCGACCACCAGTCCAACCAAAGCGGACTGCCATCCCATTACCAACATTAAATTTAACATGTTCCAGGAAAATAGGTCTGACTTTGACAAGGGATTTCCAAAATTGAGAACGCGCCTCGCGGTGGCAAACAGCGGGTTGGAATGTGGGAAGTATTTAGCCTTAAGAATCGAGAACCAAAGCGAGTCAGCCCCACTAGTTAAAATTTTCCACCACCACTTGATAAGCAAACAAATGTTCATCACCCGAGTATTAATAATACCTAACCCCCACGGTTTTTAGGCTTACACATATGCTGCCACTTGACCAGCCTATATTTACGTTTGTTATCCGCGGAATTCCAGTAGAAGGCTCCCCTATGTTTGTCGAAGCCAGCATGCACGCCATCGTAAGAAGATAGAAGCCCATAAGAAACATGGGGAGAGAGGATAAGCAGGAGTAATTAGAGAACTTTGCCAGCATTGGTATTATATCTGCCTCTCCAAGGGAGCACCCTGTTCCCCACTTTAGCGACCGCCGGAGCGAAATCTTTAGCATGGAGCACGCCAGGAGAGATAGGAAGGCTAGATATTTAAAGGGAAAGGAACCCAAAGAACAGTTCAGAAGCCTGGCAACCCGCAAGGCTTCCGCCTCATCCACACCCGTCACCAGGACCTCACTTTTAGCGAAATTAATCTTAAGACCCGAACAGCTTCGAAACACAACAGGATGAATTTAAGATTGGCAATGCAGGTGTCATCCAGCTCCACCAAGATAATTGTATCATCCGCATATTGCAAGTGGGAAACACCCTCGGAAGTAAATGAGAGACCACAGGAGCAATGTGCCCACAACGGGCCGCCCTGGAAAGCATGCACGAGAAGGCGTCGGCCACAAAATTAAAAAGAACAGGGAAGCAGGATCCCCTTGGCGAAAGGCCCCTACCATTGGCGAAGAAATTGCTAACAAAACATTAACCGAAACGGACAGTATGGCCACGAGACCACTGCATGATACGATGAACATAGCACCGTCGACCTTTAGCAAGAAGGACCTGCTGAGGAAGGGCCAGCTAACGGAGTCATAGGCTTCTCAAAAGTCTAGCTTAAGGATAACCGCTTTAGCTCTCCGAGCGTGAAGATCGTGAACAATCTCATGAAGGGATAGGATACCATCAAGGATGAAACGCCCTTTGATGAAAGAGATTGATAAGGACTAATAACTCTATGAGCAACCGGCGACAAACGATTCGCAAAGCCTTTAGCCAGGGAATTTGGCGAAGTTGTTAATCAAAGCAATAGGTCGGAATTGGGAAATAACATCAGCACCCTTAACCTTGGGGATCAGGGTTATCACTGCATAGTTCAGGCGGGAGATATCGACAGTACCAAGACAGAAGCCCTGGATAACATTACAAACCAGCTGTTTCAACTGGGGCCAGAATTTCCGAAAGAAAGGAATAGAGAAGCCGTCTGGCCCAGAAGCAGCATTAGGATTGGCAGTGTTAACAACATCCCAAATTTCCTGATCAGAAAGGGGATCATCAAAGAGGCATTCTCCTCAGGTGAGATTTTAAGACTAAGTTCCAAAGGGAGGGAGAATGGAGAACCCGATGGAGGTTTAGCCCCCAACAACGAAGAGAAGAAATCCACCACATGAGCCATAATAACAGACTGCTCGAAGATCGCACACCATTAATGAGCAGGCTATTAATACCACATCGCTGCGTACGCTGCGTATCGCGATCGCAAAGAAATACGCCGTAGGGGAGTCGCCTTTTAGAGTCCAGTTTAGAGTACCCCGTTGACGCCAATAAATCTCAGCCTGATGGTGTAACTGTATTAAAGCGGCCTCCAGATTATAACGAACCGCCCACCATCGTCAGAAGAGCCCAATAGAATCAGCCGCGCGATCAGCGACAAGATCTGGTCTTTCGAGAAAGATTCTGGTGCGACGATCCTCCGCCGCACGATACGAGACCAACCTCTGAGGAATTTACGCAGTTATAGGAACACGAATGCCAATCATCCAAAGGCCCAAAGGAGCGAGCATTGGATGATAGAGAAAGGGAGATCTTCGCTGCAACCATATCGACAAAGCCATCCACAGCCAACCAGGAGGCGTCAAATTGAAATCTAGCCGGAGGCCTGAGGCTAATGGAACCATCGTCAAGAATTAAGGGGGTATGATCGGAACCGATTAATGCATTTGGCGTAAAGAGAGGCCCTAGGGAACAAGGAATCCCACCTGGGACAAAGGAAGACTCTGTCAAGCACTGATCTAATAGGGATTGACTGATGATTGGACCAGGTATAACGAGCTCCCCCCGAAGGCAGCTCACGAATAGCATTGGCACTAATGAAGTCGTTAAAGGCATTAACCAGCGGCCAGGAGAAGTTATCATTACTTTTGTCATTAGGGCACCGCAGAAGGTTAAAGTCTCTCCCGATAACCATCGGTAAATTACAAGCATCGATCTTCAACGAAAGTTCATTAAGAAATAAAGGCGACAAGGAATGGTCCGCAGGCCCATAGACGACGATAAACTCACAAAGAGTATTCTGAGCTTTATGAGAGAGAACAACACTGGCCCAAAAGATCCCATGATCAAAAGCAACAAAATCAAAAATATCTTTATTGGAGCCTATCAAGATCCCGCCAGAGTGCCCCGAAGCAGGTAAAAAGTTCCAATTAAATCTGTCCATGCCCACAATAGCAGAAAAGTCATTAGGGGAGAAGGATTCCTTGAAGGTTTCTACCAGCCCCACAAAGTCAATAGAGTTAGAACGAACCAGATCTTTAAGTTGGTCATGGCGCCCCTAGCACCGAACCCCCTAATATTCCAGAATAATGCCCTCATTTATAAGAGAGATTCTTGATTCGAAGGCTCGACCTGCAAGGGGCCACGCAGGGTTTAGCACGCTTATTGGTGCCCCTTTTAGACAGGTTGGATTGGGGCTGGCCACTACCAGCGCCCGCGTCCATGACCGGACCACTACTAGAAGCCCCTACCTGAGAGGCAACAGCCTCTTTGGCTTTGGCAATGGCAGCCTGAGCCATCTCGTTAGCCCGAATAATAGCAAGAAGAGAACTAGGAGAACCAACAGACGAATCAACCACCACCCCCACATCCGACATAATATTTAAAAGATGATCATCCGAAAGAGAAGGTAGAACCAACCGAACCGGAGAAGCAACAACAGAGGGAACGGGAGATGTACCTGGGGGAGGGAGATCCTTCGCCACAGCCCGCTTTTCAGCCCGCTCCAGGACAGAAACACCTGAATTCGCCACCCGCCTTCCTTTGCGAGCCGTGGACACAAGGGATCGAATCGCAGGCGACCATGCAGCAGGAGAGCCAACATGGGGACCCGAACGGGACATAGATCGCAAATCTTGATCAAGACGCCGACAGACCCCCGTCATGGAGTGCTTCGAGCCCGACGAGTTCCGGCTCTTAGCCGAGACTTTGCGCACTAAGGATTTCTTCTTCCGGAGGGACTGGGATTCCACCACATCGCGAGCCGGGGAGGCCGGAAGATCTTCAATTCCCGATCGAGTGGGGGAGAGCGGGCGGACAGGAAGATTGGAGCAAGCACCAGAAACGGGGATAGCAGAGCAGGGCGGGAACTTCGACATATCAGCACCAGCAGCAGGGACATTGGGAGCAGCAGACGGGATCATCGAATCATCATGAGGAGCAACACTAGAGGGAGCTTGGGATTGAAACAACTCACGTTCAGAATCTGCCAAACCATCCCATTCAGATTGGGTGAAGCAGAGGTTAGACCCATGGCTCTGATTAGGGCCATCCAGAGATCCGTCCCCCTCCTTATCATGCTTGTCCGAAGGGTTAGAAGGGGGAGGTGGAGTCTGAAAAGCAACCGCCCCCTCCACCCGCACCCGAAGCTTAATACCATTGGGAGAAGGGAAGATATCAATCGAGCCATGAACCCGTTCAGGATCCACACACCAAACCTTCATCCTAGAAGGGCCAACCTTATTCAGAGAGTCTTCATCCACCTCGATGGGCTTCGCAATCAGAACCCTGAAAGACATGAGAAAAGCAGACGAACGGAGACCAGCAGGCAAATCGTCAATCAAAACCCAGACTTGAGAGAGAGGACCAACTGCCGAACCACTGCAAGAAGCCGCTTTAACAGAAACCACCAATTGATTGAGGGGCAAGGTGAAGCTAGTGCATGAGGCAATCATCTGCAAACATTCTTTGGAGGGAACACGACAGAGAACTCAAATTCAGATATCTGCACAGCTTGCCAGTCCCATCCAGCCTCATCCCAAATGCGAAGCCCTTCCAGAAGAATTTGGGGCGAAATCTTTTGATCCTTGACCGTAACAATCGCAGCATTAGACAGAGCAGGTGCCACCTCCCGGACAGGGAGGTCGCCGTCGAAGGCGAAAAAGGCGCAACCGGGGAGGCCCGAGCCGAACTGGATGACCGCGGGAGGTTTCTGCCTAGCCATGCAGTTGACCGTGAGGTGACCATCAGAGCGACAGATCAGGCAAAAAGGAGGGTTGGTGCAGCGAGACTGGAAATGGCCAGGCCTGTGACAAGCGAAGCAGGTGAGCGCCGAGGGGTTGTTATGGGAAGCAGAGGACGGGCGGGATTACGGAAGCGATGGAGGAGTAGGAAGGAGCCCATCCCCCATCCCCGGAAAAGGGGGCGCCCCAGAGGCCGGACCGGGCGGCCGACGCGCCGGCCCCACGAAGGACCGAGGCGGCGGACGAGCACCAGCACCAACCCCAACCGAGCGAGGAGGAGGAGGAGGGCGCGACGGAGCAGATGGACCGCGGCCCACTCCTGGAGCAGGAAGGGAGGCAGAAGACGAAGAAACACCACCGCCAAAGGCCACCGCCGCCTCCCACGGGTCCAGCACTGGAGAGAGAAAATGGCCAGATCCAGAGCCCTGCGGGCCGGATCCGGGCACACCAACCCTCTCCGAGCGCTGCGACCACTCCGGACCCGAAGCCCGAGCCTCGCGGTCACGAGCCACCTGCTCGCGCATCGCCTGTTCCGCCTCCAACTTGGAACGGAGCGAAGCCTCAAGCTCCAGATCCACCGCGGAGGAAGAGGAGTCCTCATGGCGTCGCTTGCTGCCCGAGAGCGCCTCGCAGGAAGAGCCCCACGACTTGTCCATGGATAGCACCACAACAAAAGGAAGGAGGAGGGGTGGAGGTGGGGAGGATCTAATGAGGCGATGAATGGGAAGACGGTGACGGCATAGATCGGAAGCGGAAGCCGGAAACCCTAGCAAAGGGGAGGAAGAGCCGCGGGGGATCCATAAATAGCCCATCCGAGCCGTGCCCACCTGGGCCCGACTCGCCACATGGGCCAAAGAAGGTTGAGGAGCAGGAACCCGGACGATGGGCCCAACTGGGCCGGACGGGACCAGAGGGGGGAAATCTGCCACCGGCGAAAGAGGGGGAGGAGAGGCAGGCCCACTGGGCAACGGCAAACCTCAAGGCCCATCAAGCCCACCCGAGGGGACGTCCCGCGGCCCGATGGCCACGGCGGAGAAATCGAGATCTAGGTTACATGATGCCACCAGCGACCCCGCCGTCGCCGCCGCTGGCGACGAGGCCGCCGCAGAGGCTGCAGGAGAGGGGGTGGGAGGCCACCAAGCTCCCCATCAG
Organism: Triticum urartu; assembly: GCF_003073215.2. Lineage (NCBI taxonomy): Eukaryota > Viridiplantae > Streptophyta > Magnoliopsida > Poales > Poaceae > Triticum > Triticum urartu. The sequence goes on from NC_053026.1 coordinate 96,783,506, forward strand.
GCGCACTGCCCAGGACAACGAGATCAGGTGACGCAACAGCAAACTTACCAGACTTACGCCGCCGTCGAGAGATCCGAATCCAGCCATCGACCGACGAGGACGCGGCCACCGACCGGCCCCGGCCACCGGGAGCGAACTTGCGGGGACAACGAGCGGCGGAAGGCACCACCACCCCCCCAACACAAGGCACGGGACCACAGGGGGAAGGGACCGACGACCGCGAATCCTCCTCATCAGACGCAAGGGCCCAGAAACGAGATCCGAGCACCGACAACGGTGAAGACAGAGGGGAGAACCCCACCCGCGGGGAGCCAGGGGAGGTGAGAGAGAGCACCTGCAAGCGGAGAGGGGGATGACCGGGCACCGGCCAGCGGGTCAGGGCGGGGAGCGGGACGGCTAGGGAAAGGAGGGGAGGAGGGGGAGGAGGAGGCGAGGGAGGAGGGAGGGAGGAGATCCATCCTCGCGTCTCCCTTCAGGCGACGACTGTCAAGAAAGGACATTGATCACGGACTCGCCTTTTTGGAAGGGGCTCATGAGAGTCAAAGCAGCCTTCTTCAATAGGGAAAAGTTTATAATTGGTAATGGCACTACCACGCGTTTCTGGGAGGATACCTGGCTTGGAGAGACGCCGCTGGCGCTTCAGTATCCGTCCTTATATAGTATTGTTCAACGACGTGATGCTTATGTTGCAACGATACTGCAGTCCACCCCCCTTAATATTCATTTTAGGAGGACGCTTATTGACAACCGATGGGAAGCGTGGCTTCATTTAGTGAGTAGACTGATGGAGGTTCAGCTATCTCAACAACCCGATCAGTTGTGCTGGAAGCTTACTAGGTCTGGAGAGTTCACAGTTAAATCGATGTATATCGATGTCATCAACTCTAGCGCCATTCCTAGTTCCGAATATGTTTGAACAGTCAAAGTTCCTTTGAAAATTAAAGTGTTTATGTGCTTTGTACATAAACAAATCATATTAGCAAAGGATAACTTGGTAAAGCGTAACTGGACAGGATCTACTAGGTGTAGTTTTTGTAATTGGGATGAAACTATCAAACACCTTTTTTTATTGCCCGTTGGCCAAAGTTTTGTGGCAGACGGTGCACATTGCCTTTAACATTACTCCTTCGAATTCTGTCAGTACGTTATTTGGAACGTGGCTTGTTGGGATAGAGTCCGAAACAGCTAGACACATTCGCGTAGGAGTATGTGCTTTATTGTGGGCAATTTGGAACTGCAGAAATGATTTAGCTTTTAACAGAACAACAAAAATTCATTTTTTGCAGGTTATATTCTGAGCCACTGCGCTGATCCGTATGTGGTCGTTACTCACTCTGACGGAGGCCAGGGAGCGTTTGGTTACCGGATCTGTCCGGTGGGAGATGGTAGCACGGGATATTTTCAACCGGTTTGGATGGCGGTCATGTAATAGGATAGGTGATTAGTTTTCCTATCTTTGTTGTGCTAACCGGTTCAGGCCTCTTGCCTTTTGTGTTTTTGGCATTGTGGCTCTTTGTGAGCTTGTCGTTATTTTTGTTTCAGACTATAAGACCTTATTGAACCTATTTGCTTATTTATAAAGGTGGCCGTATACATCGTTCTGATGCAGAGGCCGGAAAGTTCCTTCTTTTCAAAAAAATAAATAAATAAACAAGCTCAGACAGATGCAAGAACTGGAGCCACGTGCTAACGTGCATGAAGTGGAGGCCAGTATGAACCGGACAAAATTGCCATTTGACTAGTAAGTTGGCTCCTCTCACTGAGCAAACATCAATTTCATGGACGAACTGGCAGACACTTGTTTGTAGGACTATTTCAAGAAAAAATCACTTGTTTGTACTCCCTCCGTCCTGAATTAATACTTTACTGTACTCCCTAGGTAATGCAGTAGTTAATTGCATCAGTGACGCAAAGACAGGATCGGTCGAACCAGCCAGCCCCAAGGTTTTTGTGTTCGTCTGCGCCTCTGCGGGCCCATTCAAGACATCAACTATAATCTGTCCGCAGATGTTGCTCCTGCATGTCTGGTTTTAAACAAGACCAAAGCATTACTAGGAACTGACCTCGTCACTGAACTCTCATGCTACAAACATCCAAAAAAAAAACAACTAGACACTTTACAGTAGTTTAAATCATCTCATGTGCATTTCCAAAGTGTTAATACTACTAGAATTTCCTTATACTCCGGGTGTCTGGCGCCGAGTGCCAATCCACGGGCACTCGGCAAATGCACATACGCCGAGAGCTACACTCGGCAACTACGGGTTCACGACAACGAGGTAATGTTGACGACATATCATCATGACGAACAAAGTACAATCGGCAAACGGCATAGTCGCATAGATGCCGAGAGCATGACACGGCAAAGACTAGCCACATGGCATGTCCGTTTGCAACTGATGGCTCCATGACATTCTGTTATCTATACTGAGAGCCATGAAGCACCGCTTGGTAAAACACCTGCCACCGAAACATTCCGACCTGACAGGTGGACCCATTGGACCCAGTTGTCAGTGAAACATTCAAATTATTTGTCAAATTTTCAAAAAGAATAATATGACGTGCTTTCTTTACGGAGAGCTATCTGATACCGCTCGATATCCCACCGTTGACTGAAACATTTGAACCTTACCCGTGGGTCCTTGTGTCCCACATGGCAGTGGTACTTTTAAGGAGTGTCGCTAGCCCTCGAAAAAGAATGGCACTCCAGTAGTTAAAGTGCTCAGGTGACCCCTTTTCCGAGAGGGGCCCTCGGAAAAGAATGGCACTTCAGTAGTTGAAGCGCTTAGGTGACCCCTTTCCAGAGCGTGTCGCTCGTTAAAGTGAGTATTCAAATGCTCGTCAAATATGATGCCAAATCATTTAAGGCTTATGACATGAATAGCGCTGATGCAAAGACAGGAGCGTGGTTGTTGAGATACATTATTCGCTATTTGTAGGTACATGATGCCCTGATATATATAAAGCTCCACAGCATCTATTTATCCGAGTGCATGATACTCTTTCTTCCTTTTTTTTCTTACTCTGTTTCATCCCTCTGTTGCACTGCTAAACAAGCCACAAGAAGAACAGGAACAAAAATATTTTGAGCTCTAGTCCTGCCTTTCAAGTATCTAATACCATAGATTATTCTTGGACGATGCTGCTAGCTAGGAATGGGCGGGGTCAAGAAGAATGCCCTTTTTTCATGGCTCAGCTCGTGTCTTTCGAGTAGCTACCTGAAAACATCGTCCACCATATGCACCCATTGGAATCACACTGATGTTACGACGTTGAGGAGCTCCACATGTCTCTGGAAGAAGACTGGGACTATTAAGATCAACGACTGCTTCGCGCCAGCCACAAGGTTTTTGTGTTCGTCTGCGGGCCATCCAGGACATCAACCGTTAGCTGCCCGTGGATGTTGCTCCTGCATGCCTGATTTTAAACAAAACAAAAGTATTACTCCCTCCGTCCGAAAAAACTTGTCCCAAGCTTAACTCTTAAATGGATGTATCTAGTACTAATTTGATGCTAGATATATCTATTTAAGGGACAAGTTTATCCAGACCGAGGGAGTACTAGGAACTGACCTCATCACCGAACTCGCATGCTACAAACGTCCAGGCAGACAACTAGACACTTTACGGTAGTGGAAATCATGTCATGTTCATTTCCAAAGTGTCAGTGTAAATTTTGCCACCTTCACTTCTGAATGTCCGCGTTCTACATGTCTCAGTGATCATCTAAATTAATTACTAGTTAAGCGTATTAATTGGAATAATTTCTTTGCTTCTAGCCTAGAGTTTGCTGCTGAAAACAGATTGGACCACCCACCGAAGTCTATCATTTCTATGGCTCTGCTGCTACAGCCGTAACTCTGCTGCAGCTGAGGCTATAGAAATGATAGTAGTTCGATGGGTATATCGTTCTTGAGCTCTAACATAAGGAAGAAAAATAAGAGCTGCCGTTGAGCAAACAATGGGCAAACTTGCTGATTCCCCATCTAAGCTGTTTAGATGACATGTATTTTTACTATGAAGGCACCAGCCAACTTCTGATAGGATTCTTCTCATGTATATTTACTCACTCTTCTATGTTGTAATTAAAATCAAAGTTTTTATGTAGAACCCGCTTCACATTCAGTTTTCGAACGTCAACTTTCTTCCTGTCTCTCTGACCACCAGAATTATGGAGCGTATTCATCACAATGACTCGTTCGTTTATAGTTCAGAGTTCTAGATGCATGCATAACATATTGTGTGTTCAGATGTGAAGATAGTACGTAGCATGGATGCGGCCATACAGGTGACGATTAATAAGTATTTTTTTTGTGGGGGTCGAGTAATAAGTATTGCCTGCACCATATTCACCATCGTGTAGTCCAAGATTTCCTCCCAAGTTTTGTGCATGTGTTCTATCCTCCTATCGGCAAAGTGCCAATATCTTTATCACAGTTCGGTTTCTGGGAGTTCTAACCAACGGGATGGGTGCCACACCCACACGCATGGTGACTGGTGAGTAGCTAGCCTGCTGACAAACATATGTGGCAGTTGACCCATATAAGAGGTGGCTAGGAAGAAACCCAAGGTTCACAAGAAGCAGGAAGAACCAGAGGAGGATGAATAATCGCATAGCTAAAGCCTCTTTCACATCGTGCGTCCATTGGTTCCCTTTGCAATCTCCTTGTGACTTTTTCGTACTAGCTACGTTGTACTATTTTAAACAATTTTCTGTGCAGGCATTCAATTTGTTGCTGATCATAATGATTGCATTCTTTGTCGGCCATAATCTTGACTGGTGGCGGCGGTTCGTGGGGGCGAGCGTCGTGGATCAGCCGAGTCGTCGGCGCGGAGCAACGAGCGGAGTCGTGGGTGTGCCGGTCAGCCTAATGCATCCATGCGTGTAGTTTGGTGGAGGCGAGTTGTGCATGGGCGTGCAAGTCGCTATGCATGCGTTGCTTGTTAGCTGGATCGAGTTTGTTAGCCGGGTGAGTTTGTTAGTGCATGCAATTAGGCCGGTTAGTGGGTGCGTGACTTTGTGGTGGATGGGACGTGCGTGCGTGCCAATCACCTTTGTGTATAAAGAGTGTTGTGCCTGTGTGTGCAGGTAGCAGAGAGCAGTAGCTAGGAGAAAGATGTAGTCTCCGGTGGTCTCTGGCGTGTGTGCGTCTTAGGTTTGTAGCCTGACATGATACGAGCCAGTCAGTTGAGTTGAATAGAAGCCATCATACAGGCCGTTTGACGGCCAGGGCGTTCGTCACCATAGTCAAGTGTCCTCTGTTCATCTTCTTATTCCACCTTCGTTCGGCGGCCGGGGCTGTTCGGCGTTCGTCGTCGGAGGCATGCAGCCCCAACATTCTTTGTAAGTTGGGTCAGATCGGTTCCAAACACTGCATATTCAGTAAACTCTTTGCAGACTGCACTGATCGACCGATTTGCTTTGTTTGACTGCCTTTTCGACAGCTGGGGCCCGGTTTCCCCCTACATGGCGTAACGGACGGCAAACGGCGCCGCCTGCTCGAGACGACCTGATCGGATCGCGTCGGACGGACCGACCGCGCCGCCCCCACTCCACTTCTCACTCTCTGCTCTCCCTCGGGCTTCCATGGGCAAGGCGAAACCTGGCGGCGTCCTCGGCGGCGCTTCCGCTGGCGATGCTAGTGGTGGTGGTGGTGATGGAGATCCACTCGAGCTCTGCGGGAGCTCGAATCCTTCTCAGGCGCTGCCTCCTCCCCAATCCCCGGAGTACGCGGTGGCTAGGGCATTTGCCAAGGCGGTGAAGGCAAATCTGACGGGCAGCCAACACTTTGCATCCTCCTTCGGCGGTGTGGTGTAAGCCATCCATCCTCCCCCCTCCTCACTGTTTCCCCGATCTGGATTCCAGGGTTAGGGTTGTAGGGTTAGGGTGTAATTGTTACAAAGTTGGGGATTATGTTGTAGGTATTTGGTTAGGATTATTGGGTTACAGTAATGGTTGTGAACTGCAAATTAGCTTGCCCTTAATTATTCAGTCATGCTAATTGAATTTGAACTGCAAAGTTGTTTTTAACTTAACTGTAACACTAGTAACACTAGTTTCAACAGAATGGCTCAGTAGTTTTAACTGCAATTGCACACTAGTTTTGAACATAATGGCTCAGTAGTCAGTTGTAAATGAAATTTAGCTGAATTTTAACTGAATTGTTTAACACTAGGTTTGATTGAATTTTATCTGTATTTTTCAACACTAGTTCTATCTGAATGTTAACAACTATGTTAAATGAACTAGGTTGGATGATGAAGAATGGGAAGTGAGGTTCCATTTCTTGGATAGAGATAATTTGGAAAGAACCATTTGCTTATCAGACATAACCTACTAGAATCTTATTGCACTTATAGAGTTGGAAGGCTTTATTCAAGAGATTTTATGTGTTATGTCAGGATCCAGGAGTTGGGGTGTCAGGAATGGAAGAATTAACTGATGATGACAAGGTGGAAGAAATGTTGGATGACATATGTAATAAAGGAAATATTGTTGTTAACATTAGAGTTATGAGAAGTGATGCACCCAGACCAGCTGACCTGAACATTGGTCATGTTTACGAAGAGCATGTCCCTTTGTCTGGATTAGGTGTACAACTTGTCTATGAGGTAGATACTTCAGGAGTTCTTTTCCCCAGTCCAATGAAGCCCCAACCACAGCCTACTCAGGTCATGAACACCTAGGAGAGTTCATGTTTGAAGCTTAAGGGTCCAAGTGAACCAGAGTTTGCATTGGACTATGGTAATGAGAGGCATGAGTATTTCATGGAGACAAACCAGGAGCAAGAGAAGATTGATCAGATGATGGAGTAGAAGAGGAATGAAGAGATTCAAAAGTTTAGGACCAATAAGAAACAAAAAGAGAAGTACAAGGCAGCAAAAAGAAAACTTCCAGAGCTGCTTGCCGAAGAGTTCACTGATAGTGATAGTGATAGTGACAATGAGATTTTAGAAGATGAAGACATAATAGCTAGGCTAGAGGCAATGAAGAGGCATAGAGCTGATCCTCTCAATCACTTTGAAGGAGACACTGATGTAGAAGAGCTTTATGAACCAGATGAGGAGGATTGGGAGGATGAAGCAGGAGAGGAGGAGGTAGGATAGGATGAACAAGCTGAGGAGGGTAGGAGAGGAGGAAGCACTATAGGAGGAAGCAACAGCACAGGAGGAAGCCAGAGGAAGGGGCCAACAACCAGATCACATGGAAGTCTTGACCAAAACATAGAGCAAAATTGGATACCTTCATCTGATGAGGAGAGCAACCCAGGTGACTTAAGTCAGGATGATAATGATGGTGCTCAGCTTCCAACAATTAGGCAACCAAATGGTAGGAAGAGCAGGGCCAGCAAGTAGAAGCCTAGGGTTTGGTATGATGAGAAGAGGGAGAACCCACAAGAACAATTTGTGAAGAAACTTTGTTTCATAGATGTCCAGCAATTCAGGAGTGCACTTCTTATATTTCACACCTCACAAAACAGGAACTACTCCTTTCGTAGAAACTGCTCAGATAGAGTTGTTGCAGTTTGCAGTACAGAAGACTATCCTTTTTTCATTGCTGCTTCTCAAATTGCACATGAGAAAACTTTTTGTATAAAGAAGATGAACTTGTACCACAATTGTAATGCTGTAGGAGAGAGCACCAAAGTGACTGCAAGATGATTGGCACATGAGTGTGAGGAACAGTTGAGGGCAGACAAAACACACCAGTCCAGACCATATTAGCCAATTTTAAGAGTAAACATGGAATAGAAGTGTCCATTCACATGGCCTACAGAGCAAGGAAAGCAGATAAGAGTGTTGTCCAAGAAGATCGGAGGGCACAATACACAAGGATAAGGGATTACCTCCAAACTATGTTGGATACCAATCCAGGAAGTAGATGCATTGTTACAACAAAGCAATTGAAGGCCCATGCTAGCATAAATCCTAGATTCCATGGCTTGTTCATCTGCCTGAATGCTTGCAAAGAGGGTTTCCTAAATGGTTGCAGACCCTTCATAGGTACCTATATTAATTTGTGTAAACACAATCATTTATGTTGTCCTAGCACTAATGTAATATTTGCTGATCTAGGTGTTGATGGTTGCTTCATTAAGTTGACCACGGGGCAGCAAATACTGGCTGCAACTGGTAGATATGGTAATAACAACATCTTTCTGTAGCGACCCGACCTCAGACGGTCAAGTCTCTATGCTTAAGTGTCATCCCTGGATCGGTATGCTAACACACACAGTACTTGAGGATTTATAACAGAGGTAAATCACATGTATAAAGTAACGTAAATACTATTACCTCAATCCAAATAGCGGAAGTAACAACAAGGTTGTGGATTCCCATCAACACCAACAACAAAGTTGAGTGTAGAAATCGTAACCCTAACCTATCACTTATTCGTCATAAGATTCCTGCAACATGAGACGTTGCAGCCACAAAGGGCCAGTACATTGAATGTACTGGCAAATTCACACCAAAGAGCAATGATGAATAATAGCTATCACTACATGCATATTTGGCTGGTGGAAAGCTCTAAGTTTATTTTTGCATAAAGCCATTTTTTCCTACAACAAAGGAATATATTTTATTTAACTACCAAGCTGGTGGAAAATTATTGAGAAGGTTCCTCCGACTCAATCCCAAAATAATAATTATAACACTACAAATTAATTAAGTAAAGTGATGAGATCAACATGATAATTCAAGAACCAGATACTCAAGATGTCCATAACCGGGGACACGGCTGTCGGGGGTTGGGTGCGACATATGCCAAAGGATGGCTTATCATGGTGGGAGCGAGTAGAACGTCGCCGGTGCCTGGAAGCGGGATGAGGCGTAAACACAAACGCTGGCACACTTTACCCAGGTTCGGGGCTCTCCTAGGAGATAACACCCCTAGTCCTGCTCTGCGGGGTCTCCGCATGATCACTAAGGCACTAGTGGTACAATGGTGCTCCTTGAGCTGTTTGCTAGAGGTGGAAGAAGGCAGGCACGCTCTCTCCTCCTCTAGGTGTGAGTCTAGTTCTAACAGGTTCCAACCCTTTGCATGGGTGCCCTCGGGGGTTTATATAGGCCTACCCCTCCCAGGGGTACATTGGTAATCTGCTGGGTGTAGGATGATAACCCACAAGTATAGGGGATCGCAACAGTTTTCGAGGGTAGAGTATTCAACCCAAATTTGTTGATTCGACACAAGGGGAGCCAAAGAATATTCTCAAGTATTAGCAGTTGAGTTGTCAATCCAACCACACCTGGAAACTTAATATCTGCAGCAAAGTGTTTAGTAGCAAAGTAATATGATAGTAGTGGTAACGGTAGCAAAAGGTAATGATAGCAAAAGTAATGTTTTTGGTATTTTGTAGTGATGATAGCAATAGCAACGGAAAATTAAATAAGCGAAGAACACTATATGGAAAGGTCGTAGGCAATGGATCGGTGATGGAGAATTATGCCAGATGCGGTTCATCATGTAACAGTCATAACCTAGGATGACACAGAACTAGCTCAAATTCATCAATGTAATGTAGGCATGTATTCCGAATATAGTCATACGTGCTTATGGAAAAGAACTTGCATGACATATTTTGTCCTACCCTCCCATGGCAGCGGGGTCCTAATGGAAACTAAGGGATATTAAGGCCTCCTTTTAATAGAGTACCGGACCAAAGCATTAACACATAGTGAATACATGAACTCCTCAAACTACGGTCATCACCGGTAAGTATCCCGATTATTGTCACTTCAGGGTTAACAGATCATAACACATGATAGGTGACTATAGACTTGCAAGATAGGATCAAGAACTCTCATATATTGATGAAAACATAATAGGTTCAGATCTAAAATCATGGCACTCGGGCCGTAGTCACAAGCATTAAGCATAGCAAAGTAATAGAAACATCAATCTCAGAACATAGTGGATACTAGGGATCAAACCCTAATAAAACTAACTCGATTACATGATAGATCTCATCCAACCCATCACTGTCCAGCAAGCCTACGATGGAATTACTCACGCACGGCGGTGAGCATCATGAAATTGGTGATGGAGGATGGTTGATGATGACGATGGCGACGGATTCCCCTCTCTGGAGCCCCGAACGGACTCCAGATCAGCCCTCCCGAGAGGTTTTAGGGCTTGGCGGCGGCTCCATATCGTAAAACGCGATGAATTCTTCTCTCTGTTTTTTTTCTCCCCGAAACCAAATATATAGAGTTGGAGTTGAGGTCAGAGGAGCTCCAGGGGGCCCACGAGGTAGGGGGGCGCGCCCCCTCCCTCGTGGACAGGTGGTGGCCCCCCTGGCCTTCATCTTTTGCAAGGATTTTTTATTATTTCCGAAAAGTTGTTCCGTGAACTTTCAGGTCATTCCGAGAACTTTTGTTTCAGCACATAAATAACACCATAGCAATTCTGCTGAAAACAACGTCAGTCCGGGTTAGTTCCATTCAAATCATGCAAGTTAGAGTCCAAAACAAGGGCAAAAGTGTTTGGAAAAGTAGATACGACGGAGACGTATCAACTCCCCTAAGCTTAAACCTTTGCTTGTCCTCAAGCAATTCAGTTGATAAACTGAAAGTGATAAAGAAAAACTTTTACAAACTCTGTTTACTCTTGTTGTTGTAAATATGTAAAGCCAACATTCAAGTTTTCAGCAAAGATTATGACTAACCACATTCACAATAACGCTTAGGTCTCAAGTTTACTCATATCAATGGCGTAATCAACTAGCGAGCAATAATAATAAATCTCGGATGAAAACACTTTCTCAAAACAAACATAATATGATTTAACAAGATGGTATCTCGCTAGCCCTTTCTGAGACCGCAAAACATAAATGCATAGCACCTTTAAAGATCAATGACTGACTAGACATTGTAATTCATGGTAAAAGAGATCCAGTCAAGTCATACTCAATGTAAACTAACAGTAATGAATGCAAATGACATCATGTTCTCCAACTGGTGCCTTTTAATGAGAAATGATGACTCAACATGAAAGTAAATAGATAGGCCCTTCGCAGAGGGAAGCAGGGATTTGTAGAGGTGCCAGAGCTCGGTTTTGAAATAGAGGTGAATAATATTTTGAGTGGTATACTTTCATTATCAACATAACAACCAAGAGATGATGATATCTTCCATGCTACACACATTATAGGCGGTTCCCAAACAGAATGGTAAAGTTTATACTCCCCCTCCACCAACAAGCATCAATCCATGGCTTGCTCAAAACAACGAGTGCCTCCAACTAACAAGAGTCCCAGGGAGAGTTATGTTTGCAATTATTTTGATTTGATTTGCATAAAGCATGGGACTGGGCATCCCAGTGACCAGCCACTTTCTCGTGAGTGAGGAGTGGAGTCCACTCCTCTTGAGAATAACCCGCCTAACATGGACGATACGGACAGCCCTAGTCGATACATGAGCTATTCGAGCATACAAAACATGATATTTATTTGAAGGTTTAGAGTTTGGCACATACAAATTTACTTGGAACAGCAGGTAGATACCGTATATACACTAGTAGAAAAAGGACCTAATGTGAGACACATTAGTCCCGGTTCGATTTTGGCCCGGTATTGATGACACCATTAGTGCCGGTTCGAACGGCTATTCATTAATGCCGGTTCGTGTTGAACCTTTAGTACCGATTCATGCCACGAACCGGTGCTAAAGGGGTGGTGGCAGGCTGGCGTCAGGCCGGGGCCCCATGATCACCTTTAGTATCGGTTCGTGGCACAAACCGGTACTAAAGGGCTAACCTTTAGTACCGGTTCATGCCATGAACCGGGACTAAAGGGGTCTGACCTATAGTCCCGGTTGGAGACACAAACCGGGACTATAGGGCAATTTTCAAACTCTACCCCCCTCCCCCGTGTATCACCATTTCAGTTTTGAAAAAATCAAAAGAAAATGATAAAAACTCCAGAAAATAAAATCCTTCGAGAGGTAGTTATATTACTACACCTACTAGTTATGAAAATTTGAAAACTTAAATCTGGACATGTTTTGCAAAAAGTGTAGGGAAATGTAATACGACTATAACTTTTGCATACGATGTCGGAAAAAACGTATAATATATCAAAAAATTCAGCACGAAAATCCGCATCCAATTTTGACAGCCATGGCCTGTTTGTAACTTTTAGAATCCTCAAATTCCAAAAGGAAAAATAGATATGCTCAAATTTCAGTTTTTTAAATTTTGGTCAAACTATCGTCAAACTACTTATTCAAGAATTATTAATGTTACTACATAATTATTCAAGAATATTAGTGTTACTAAATAATTATTTCAATTTTTGAATTTTGGTCAAATCTGGTCAAACTATGGTCAAACTATGGTCAAACTTATTCAAGAAATATTAGTGTTACTAAATAATTACTGTTTTTAGAATAATAGTTTCAAACTCAAATGGTGAAACGAGTGACCTAATGCTCAAGCTAAACTGCTGAGGGTTAATAGGATTGACAGCTTACATTTGTCAGGAAAATAACAAGTGCAGACTTGGAAAGTAGGGGGAATAGAAATCCGAAGTTAAGCGTGCTCAGGCTGGGGGAGTGAGAGGATGGGTGACTAATCGGGAAGTTAGACGATTTGGAATGAGTGATCCACACTTGAGCAGTTAAGAGGGGTGATTAGAGACTAGATCATCAAATAATTCAATTCAGAAAATTGAAAATAAAAAAAATCATTTTTTTCAAAATTTTCAATTTTTTTTTAAAAAAACCTTTAGTACTGGTTGGTAACACCAACCGGTACTAAAGGTCCCCCATGCCACGGCGCGAGCTCATGCCATGTGGTGGGCCTTTAGTGGCGGTTCGTCAAAGGAGGCTATGTTGATTTTGTTCTTGTTTCAACTACATGTGTGAACATAAATATCGTGAAGGCTATGTTGATTTTGTTTCAACTACATGCGTGAACATGCGCCAAGTCAAGTCACTTAAATCATTCAGAGGAGGATACCACCCTATCATACCACATCACAACCATTTTAATAGCATGTTGGCACGCAAGGTAAACCATTATAAGCTCCTAGCTAATCAAGCATGGCACAAGAAACTATGATCTCTAGTTATCATTGCAAACATGTTTATTCATAATAGGCTGAATCAGGAACGATGAACTAATCATATTTACAAAAATAAGAGAGGTTGAGTTCATAACAGCTTTTCTCATCTCAGTCAGTCCATCATATATTGTCATAATTGCCTTTCACTTGCACGACCGAACGATGTGAATAATAATAATAGTGCACGTGCATTGGACTAAGCTGGAATCTGCAAGCATTCAATAAACAGGAGAAGACAAGGCAATATGGGCTCTTTTGTCAGATCAACAATAATGCATATAAGAGCTACTTCAACAATTTAATTATGGTCTTCTCCTATCGACCCCAAAGAAAAGAAAAGAAATAAAACTATTTACACGGGAAAGCTCCCAACAAGCAAAAGAAGAACATAAAATATTTTTGGATTTTCTTTTTAATTACTACTACAAGCATGGAAAGTAAACTAATTAAAAGCTACAACTATTTTTTTTTTGGTTTTTCTTAAGGTTTATCAAACACACAAGAAGAAAGCATAAAAAGGAAAATAAACTAGCATGGATGATACAATGAAAAAGTATGAGCATCGACATCTAGCAATGAGTGTGTGAACATGAATATAATGTCGGTGAGAAATACGTACTCCCCCAAGCTTACGCTTTTGGCCTAAGTTGGTCTATGGCCACGGTTGTCCTGGCGGATATCCATAATAATATTTGGGGTCGTACTGAGATGCAGCGGCTATCGCCTCTTGAGCTGTAGTGTGGCGGCGAGCGGCCTCCGCCCTCCTCTCGTACTCATCTTCCTCCTCTCTGGTAATAACATATCTTCCTTTTGCCTGATAATGAAAGAAGGCAGGAGCAGGGAGAGTAATACGAACAACATGGCGTCTTTCAAAGATTAAGCGATACTGGAGAGGTGATTCATTTCTCTCGACAAACTGGTGGTGAACCATAGTGCTACCTCTTGAGCACTGTGTTGGTTTTCCCCGAAGAGGATGGATGATGCAAAAATTAGCGTAAGTATTTCCGTCAGTTTTTGAGAACCAAGGTATCAATCCAGTAGGAGGCTACGTGCGAGTCCCTCGTACCTGCACAAAACAAATAAATCCTCGCAACCAACGCGATAAGGGGTTGTCAATCCCTACACGGCCACTTATGAGGGTGAGATCCGATAGATATGATAAGATAGCATTTTTGGTATTTTTATGATAAATATGCAAAGTAAAATAAAAGGCAATGAAAATAACTAAGTATTGGAAGATTAATATGATGAAGATAGACCCGGGGGCCATAGGTTTCACTAGTGGCTTCTCTCAAGAGCATAGGTATTCTACAGTGGGTGAAAAATTACTGTTGAGGAATTGACAGAATTAAGCATAGTTATGAGAATATCTAGGTATGATCATGTATATAGGCATCACATACGAGACAAGTAGACTGACTCCTCCCTGCATCTACTACTATTACTCCACTCATCGACCGCTATCCATCATGCATCTAGAGTATTAAGTTAATGAAAACAGAGTAACACCTTAATCAAGATGACATGATGTAGAGGGATAAACTCATGCAATATGATGAAAAACCCATCTTGTTATCCTCGATGGCAACAATACAATACGTGCCTTGCTGCCCCTGCTGTCACTGGGAAAGGACACCGCAAGATTGAACCCAAAGCTAAGCACTTCTCCCATTGCAAGAAAGATCAATCTAGTAGGCCAAACCAAACTGATAATTCGAAGAGACTTTCAAAGATAACCAATCATACATAAAATAATTCAGAGAAGATTCAAATATTATTCATAGATAGACTTGATCATAAACCCACAATTCATCGGTCTCAACAAACACACCACAAAAAGAAGATTACATCGAATAGATCTCCACAAGAGAGGGGGAGAACATTGTATTGAGATCCAAAAAGAGAGAAGAAGCCATCTAGCTAATAACTATGGACCCGTAGGTCTGAGGTGAACTACTCACACTTCATCGGAGGGGCTATGGTGATGATGTAGAAGCCCTCCGTGATCGATGCCCCCTCCGGCGGAGCTCCGGAATAGGCCCCAAGATGGTATCTCGTGGATACAGAAAGTTGCAGCGGTGGAATTAGGGTTTTGGCTCCGTATTTGATCGTTTGGGGGTACGTAGGTATATATAGGAGGAAGGAGTACGTCGGTGGATCAATAGGGGGCCCACAAGGGTGGAGGGCGCGCTTGGGGGGTAGGCGCGTCCCCTACCTCGTGGCCTCCTCTTTTGTGTCTTGACGTAGGGTCCAAGTATCTTGGATCATGTTCGGTGAGAAAATCACGTTCCCGAAGGTTTCATTCCGTTTGGACTCTGTTTGATATTGCTTTTCTTCGAAACCCTAAAATAGGCAAAAAAAACAGCAATTCTGGGCTAGGCCTCCGGTTAATAGGTTAGTCCCAAAAATAATATAAAAGTGGATAATAAAGCCCAATAATGTCCAAAACAGTAGATAAGATAGCATGGAGCAATCAAAAATTATAGATACGTTGGAGACGTATCAAACATCCCCAAGCTTAATTCCTGCTCGTCCTCGAGTAGGTAAATGATAAAAACAGAATTTTTGATGCGGAGTGCTATTTGGCATAATTTTAATGTAATTCTTCTTAATTGTGGTATGAATATTCTGATCCGAAAGATTCAAGATAAAAGTTTAATATTGGCATAAAAATAATAATACTTCAAGCATACTAACAAAGCAGTCATGTCTTCTCAAAATAGCATGGCCAAAGAAAGTTATCCCTACAAAATAATATAGTCTGGCTATGCTCCATCTTCACCACACAAAATATTTAAATCATGCACAACCCCGATGATAAGCCAAGCAATTGTTTCATACTTTTGGTGTTCTCAAACTTTTTCAATCTTCACGCAATACATGAGCGTGAGCCATGGATATATCACTATAAGTGGAATAGAATGGTGGTTGTGGAGAAGACAAAAAGGGAGAAGATAGTCTCACATCAACTAGGCGTATAAACGAGCTATGGAGATGCCCATCAATAGATATCAATGTGAGTGAGTAGGGATTGCCATGCAACGGATGCACTAGAGCTATAAGTATATGAAAGCTCAACAAAAGAAACTAAGTGGGTGTGCATCCAACTTGCTTGCTCATGAAGACCTAGGGCATTTTGAGGAATCCCATCATTGGAATATACAAGCCAAGTTCTATAATGAAAAATTCCCACTAGTATGTGATAGTGATAACATAGGAGACTCTCTATCATGAATATCATGGTGCTACTTTGAAGCACAAGTGTGGTAAAAGGATAGTAACATTGTCCCTTCTCTCTTTTTCTCTCATTTTTTATTTAGGCCTTTTCTCTTTTTTATGGCCTCTTTTCTTTCTCTCCCTTTTTTTCGTTCGGAGTCTCATCCCGACTTGTGGGGGAATCATAGTCTCCATCATCCTTTTCTCACTGGGACAATCACTAGTAGAAAAAGGGTCAAATGTGAAGCACATTGGTGCCGGTTTGAATTTGAGCCGGCACTAATGTGACCATTAGTGCCAGTTCCAACGGCTAGGCGGGAGGACATCATTAGTACCGATTCGTGGGCAACCTTTAGTACCGGTTCATGCCACGAACCGGTACTAATGAGGCTGTGTCAGGCTGGGGCCCCCACGAAGACCTTTAGTACCGGTTCATGGAATGAACCGGTACTAGAGTTTCTTAGTAAGCTGATTTTTAGTCCCACCTCGTCAAGAGAGAGGCAGTATGAGCGGTTTATAAGCCGTGAGTCCAGAGACAATGACGAATAGGCGCAATGCTCACCTGCACGTTGCTTAGCTTCAAGCCTTTCGGAATAGCATAGATTGCACTGAGCTATGTGCAGTGCAGTCTACACCATTCCGAAAGGCTTGAAGCAAATAACCAGCATTGCACCTCTTTTTTATTTTTAATAACTTATTTGAACTCCGGACTTCTTGTGTTCAGTATGCAGCATTCAAAGCGACGTCATCAATTACCAACATGTTCTGACATCATTTGTTGTTTTTCAGTCATTTACCGAATTGTTTAGAGAGCTAAATGACCGTGAAATTGAAAATCACTACAAAATGAACTGTGAAAATGTTGAAATTTGGCATGGTATCATCATTTCACCCGCATACCATGTGCAAAAGAGTAGAGAGGGTCACGGCAAAAACTGGACACACTTCGTGTACAAACTGGACAATCTCTTTCGGAGTATCAGGGTTTCAGACGAGAACTCATCTGTTACACGGGCACTTCAATGTTTTTTAAACTTATTTGAACTCCGGACTTCTTTTGCGTTCAGTATGCAGCATTCAAAGCGACGTCATCAATTTCCAACACGTTCTGACATCATTTGCTGTTTCTCAGTCATTTACCGAATTGTTTAGAGAGCAAAGTGACCGTGAAATTGAAAATCACTACAAAATGAACTCTGAAAATGTTGAAACTTTTCATGGTATCATCATTTCACCCGCATAATATGTGCGAAAGAGTAGAGAGGGTCACGGCAATAACTGGATGCACTTTGTGTACAAACTGGACAATGTCTTTCGGGGTATCAGGGTTTAGGACGAGAACTCATCTGTTACACGGGTACTTCAATGTTTTTTATACTTATTTGAACTGTGAACTTCTTTTGCGTTCAGTATGCAGCATTAAAAGTGGCGTCATCAATTTCCAACATGTTCTGACATCATTTGCTGTTTTTCAGTCATTTATCGAATTGTTTAGAGAGCTAAATGACCGTGAAATTGAAAATTACTACAAAATGAACTCTGAAAATGTTGAAATTTGGCATGGTATCATCATTTCACCCGCATGTCCGAAAAAGAATTGTATAAAAAATTACTCAAAAATAAATAGAAGAAAATAAATAATGCAGAAAAGAAAAAACTATAAAAAAATGTTGGGACGCTGCCCAGTGGGCCTGCCAGACCTAGGGTGTGCAAATTCAGGCCCAGAAGGTCCGGCAGGCTCACAGGGCAGCGCGCCATAGTTAGGCCCAGAAGCCTGATATATAGAGGAGTTCAAAGGAGCAGCCATGGCTGGGTTTATAAACCAGTGCGGCTGCTCTTCGCTCGGTGAGGTGGGACTAAATATTATGCACCGCGGGTGGCAGCGCAACACCTTAAGTACCGGTTGATGGCTCCAACCGGTATTAATAAGTGGGCCTTTAGTACCGGTTCGTGGCATGAACCGGTATTAAAGGGGTCCGCTTCACGCCCCTTGGCCTGGCAAAAATTGGCCTTTAGTACCGGTTGATGGCTCCAACTGGTACTAAAGGTCGCTCCTATATATATGGCACTAACGAAGCGCGCCGCCCATCTTCTATCCAACTTCTTCATCGCCCGATATCGTCGCCATCGCCGATGCCGCGCCGTCACCCATCGCGCACCGCCCTCGCCGCCCGTCGTCGCCGTCCCCGACGCGCGCCGTACGTCATCATCGCCACCCCCGCCACTTGCCATCGCCCCCCGCCGCCCCCGCCGCTCGCCATCGCCCTCGCCGCCCCCCCGTCGTCCCCGTCGTTGCCGTATCGCCCCCGCCGCCCGTACGCCGCCACCCTCGATCGTACACACACACACAAGCACGTATACGCATGCGCACACGCACACACACACACACATAGACACACATTTTTTTTACTTATTTTCTGTTTCTGTTTTTTAGATTAATGCATGTCAAATTGTTAATTAGATGATCGAATTAGATGAATTACCTAGATAAGAATGTTAATGTTAGATGAATTAGATAGAGAAGTTAAATATTAATGTCAATTGTTAGATGAATTAGCTAGATATTAATTAATTAGGTATATGAGATTATTTGAACTAGTTGAATTAATATAACTAGTTTATTTTTAGTAAATGCTTAGTTGAACTAGCTAGTTGAATTAGTACTAGTTTATTTTTAGTAAGGAAATTTAGGTATATATATATATGAGATTTGATGATCTATTTAAAATATTACTATATATAGCTACTTTATATATTTTAGTAAGAAAATTAATAGAACTAGTTTATTTAGTTGAATTAATAGAACTAGTAAGTGTTTAATGTTTCACCTATATATGAGCATTTTACTATATAGAACTAGCTACCTTATTGCTTAGTTGAATTAGTTGAGCTACTTTATTTAGGTATATTTTTCGTAAGTGCTTAGTTGAACTAGTTAGTTGAATTAGTTGAGCTACTTTATTTAGGTATATTTTTCGTAAGTGCTTAGTTGAATTAATTAGTTGAACTAGTTGAATTAACAGAACTAGTTAAATTAGTTGAATTAATAGAACTAATAAGTGTTTAACGTTTCACCTATGAACATAGGAATGTCGTCTGACGACAAACACGATTTCATTATGTGCGAATACTGCGAAGATCAGCGCGACCTGTGCGGCAGAAATTTTCTAGTTGATGATAGGCGCTTCAGCATCAAGCTGGATGAGAACTTCGAAGTGGATACAGTAAGTCAGAACGACAAGTCTTTTTTCATAATTAAGCATGACTTATGCTTCATTTGCTCCAACTTTTAATTTTAATTTTTTCACTATTCTACCAGCATATCCCCTGCCATGCAAGAATTTTTGTCTTGGATAAGTTAGGTTTCAGTCCTAACAAAACTATGGAGGTAAAAAAAGTTTACTTGAAGACCGAGCATGGTTATACCTTCAACGTCAAATTATACAATGCAGACACATACACCTGTTTTGAATGCAAAACTTGGCAAGCACTATGCAAGGCTTATGCATTTGAGCCTGATATGGTTATCACCTTTGATATTCGTCTGGAAGATGATATTGAAGGTAATAGAGACATCTGGGTCGATGTGCAGACGCCTCCAGTTCTACCATTATGTGAGTTTCTCAACCATATTTATGTCTTCGATATTGTTTATTCAAAAAGAGTTGACAAGTAATTTATATTGTCAGCTTATTTCAAATCAAGCAAACATGTCCGGCGCTTGGTAGACAGGACCGTCCACTGTCCCGGGGCTGAACTAAACTACGACGAGACAAGTCATTATGTTTCATGGCTTGAGGATCTTGATGCTGTCAAGACAAATTTTTTCCTGCACTTAGAAATGTTAGTACTCAAAACGTGCGACCAATAGTGTTCGTACCGAACTACGGTCACATATATTTAGGAAAGATGGTAAGATTTCTACTATTTCTCCTCAGTGCATCTTTTGCATACATTATTTTTTTAAGCAAAACTTCATTGCTAAGTATGTTACTATACGATGTTCTTCAACAGGGACTCCCGATGAATGTTGTGCCTGATTGGATCGAGACTAAAGGTACCATGAATATTGTTAGCTTACGGCCAAGATATCCTACAATGCACTTTAGTGCATTCAGGATTTCTAATAGCGAGGAATGCTTAATAGTAAAATACTGGAGCAAAATTGTGAACGATCGCAGAGAAGTACTAGGGGGCAGCAATCAGAAGAGCAACCCACGATTAGGAGACAGGTCCATCTGCATGCTCCAATATGATGAATCAGGAAAGCTATACATGTTCTATGCTATTTTACCTGAGAGAGAGCAGCAGGAGTGATTAGCTAGTTCATGCTCTTAGTACTTGTCCTCTCATGTCCATGTTCTTCGTCCCGAACTTAATCTCAAAGAGTGATTTGCTTTTGTGGTGTTATGAACGCTTATAATATCATTACCATGTTGAACTCGATGATATCTTGGCTTCTGGTACAAGTGAATGTTTCTTCTTTAAGCTAGTGTTGGTGGTGATTAGATAGCGGTAATGACTATATGATGATTAAGTAGTGGTAATGAGACGACTATTATATGATGATTTTTAGCTAGCTATGAAAACTGTTGTTGGTGATGATATATATGATGCAAGAGTTTTTATATTAATATGATGATGATGATGAGTTATTATATCATTTATGAAAGAAACCACAGATTAGTTTCAACTGGATGGATTCTAGCTAAGTGATCAAGTATATGCCATATCCATATTACCTCGATCACTTAATTAGGTGATCAATTATATATAATATGGATATGGCATATACTTGATGACTTAGCTAGGATCCACATGCATCCAGTCAAACTAATCTGCGGTACTTTCACCTAATGATTTAACAACTCATTATAATGTAAAACAATCACTAAATTAAATTGAAAACACAAAATTAAAGTAAAAATAAAAAATAAAACCAAAACACACCCAAACATTTAGTACCGGTTGGTGTTACCAACCGGTACTAATGTCCTACACGCCCTCGGAGCTGGCTCGTGCCACGTGGTTGCCCTTTAGCACCGGTTCGTGCTGAACTGGTACTAAAGGGGGGGCCTTTAGTGCCCACACTTTAGTGCCGGTTACCGAACCGACACTAAAGGGCCTTATGAACCGGTGCTATTGCCCGGTTTTGCACTAGTGAATGCTCTAATAATGATGATCATCACACTTTTATTTTTCTTACAACTCAATAATTACAACTCGATACTTAGAACAAAATATGACTCTATATGAATGCCTCCGGTGGTGTACCGGGATATGCAACGAATCAAGAGTGACACGTATCAAAAAATTATGAATGGTGGCTTTGCCACAAATATGATGTCAACTACATGATCATGCTAAGCAATATGGCAATGATGGAGCGTGTCATAATAAACGGAACGGTGGAAAGTTGCATGGCGATATATCTCGGAATGGCTATGGAAATGCCATAATAGGTAGGTATGGTGGCTGTTTTAAGGAAGGTATATGGTGGGTGTACGATACTGGCGAAAGGTGCGCGGTATTAGAGAGGCTAGCTGAAAGTGCGTTATATCGACTAGAGGGGGGGGGTGAATAGGCGATTTTTATGAAAGTCTTCAAAACGTGAGAGTTATGAAGACAAACAGTGAAGATTATGCCTATTACTATGCAGCGGAAGTTAGATTACACTAGGCCAGCCATGGTCATGTATTCAATAGAGTGAAAGCACAATGACAAACAGCTTCAGTGTAATAAGGATCAGGTAGGAAGAAGTTATGAAGCCAAACAGATCATACATTCACGTTGTGAAGACAAAAGATAAAGCAAGCATGCAATGGCTTCACAATGAATAACTGTAAGTAAAAGGAAGTGAAGATGAAACCAGTGACACGTTGAAGACAATGATTTGTTGGACCAGTTCCAGTTGCTGTGACAACTGTACGTCTGGTTGGAGCGGCTAGGTATTTAAACCAAAGGACACACAGTCCCGGACACCCAGTCAAGAACACTTAGTCCAAGACACCCAGTCCTCACCGTTTTCTCCTTGAGCTAAGGTCACACAGACCTCGCCCAATCACTCTGGTAAGTCTTCAAGGTAGACTCCCAAACCTTCACAGACTTCGTTCACAGGCAATCCACAATTTCTCTTGGATGCTCAGAACGCGACGCCTAACCGTCTGGAGGATTCACAGTCCTCAAGTGTAATAAGTCTTCAGATCACACAGACACGAAGACTTAAGTGATGCCCAATTTACTCTGGCTCTGGGTGGTTAGGGCTTTTCTCCTCGCTAGGAATTTTCTCTCAAAGGCTTCAAGGTGGGTTGCTCTCAAACGACAAAAGCCGTGCACTGAAATCTGAGCAGCCAACCGTTTATGGTTGTGGGGGTGGGCTATTTATAGCCACTTGGCAACCCGACCTGATTTGTCCGAAATGACCCTGGGTCACTAAGGAACTGACACGTGTCTCAACGGTCAGATTTCGAACTCTCATGGCAACTTTACTTGGGCTACAAGCAAAGCTGACTTGTCTGACTCTGGACAAGATTTGCTCTCATAGTCTTCGCTCGAAGACATAGGATTTGAATTAGGAATCACTTCAGTCATTCTGACTGGTTCTCTTGGACCCCACTTAACAGTACGGTGATTCCTATGACACAACATAAATGAAATAAAACTACGAAGGATCTAAGTCTTCGAGTTCCATAAGCTTCATAGGGAGTCTTCTTATGTCATTGTCTTCAATATGAATGTCTTCATAAACCACCATTGTCTTTAATGTCTTCGTACATTTTTAGGGGTCATCTCTGGTAGTGAAACCGAATCAATGAGGGACTTCTACCTGTGTTTTCCTGCAATTCTCACAAACACATTAGTCCCTCAGCTAAGTTTGTCGTCAATACTCCAAAACCAACTAGGGGTGGCACTAGATGCACTTACACTAGCAAAGGTGGAAGGGTGAGAAAAGTGCGTATAATCCATGGGCTCAACATTAGTCATAAATAACTCATATACTTATTGCAAAAATCTACAAGTTATCAAAGCAAAGTATTACGCGTGTGCTCCTAGGGGGATAGATTGGTAGGAAAAGAACATCTCTCGTCCCCGACCGCCACTCATAAGGAAGACAATCAAAAAATAAATCATGCTCCGACTTCATCACATAACGGTTCACCATACGTGCATGCTATGGGAATCACAAACTTTAACACAATTATTTCCCAAATTCACAACTACTCAACTAGCATAACTCTAATATCACCATCTTCATATCTCAAAACAATTATCAAGCATCAAACTTCTCATAGCATTCAACACACTCATAAGGAAGTTCTTTTATTATTCTTGAATTCCAAGCATATTAGGATTATTTAAGCAAATTACCATGCTATTTAAGACTCTCAAAATAATCTAAGTGAATCATGAGAGATCAATAGTTTCTATAAAACGAATCCACCACCATGCTCTAAAAGATATAAGTGAAGTACTAGAGCAAAACTATATAACTCAAATGATTTACGTGAAGCACATAGAGTATTCTAACAAATTCCAAATCATGTATGGCTCTCTAAAAAGGTGTGTACAACAAGGATGATTGTGGTAAACTAAAAAGCAAAGACTTAAATCATACAAGACTCTCCAAGCAAAACACATATCATGTGGTGAATAAAAATATAGCTCCAAGTAAGGTTACCGATAGAAGTAGACGAAAAGAGGGGATGCCTTCCGGGGCATCCCCAAGCTTTGACTTTTAGGTGTCCTTATATTATCTTGGGGGTGCCATGGGCATCCCCAAGCTTAGGCTCTTTCCACTCCTTGTTCCATAATCCATCAATCTTTACCCAAAACATGAAAACTTCACAACACAAAACTTAAAGTAGAAAATCTCGTGAGCTCCGTTAGCGAAAAAAAGACCACTTCAAGGTACTGTAATGAACTCATTATTTATTTATATTTGTGGTAAACCTACTGTATTCCAACTTATCTATGGTTTATAAACTATTTTACTAGCCATAGATTCATCAAAATAAGCAAACAACACACGAAAAACAGAATCTGTCACAAACAGAACAGTCTGTAGTAATCTGTATCTAGCGCAAGATCTGGAACCCCAAAAATTCTAAAATAAATTTATGGACGTGTGGAATTTATCTATTAATCATCTGCAAAAAGAATTAACTAAATAGCACTTTCCAAATAAAAATGGCAGCAGTTCTTGTGAGCGCTAAAGTTTCTGTTTTTTACAACAAGATTAACAAGACTTTCCCCAAGTCTTCCCAACGGTTCTACTTGGCACAAACACTAATTAAACACAAAAAACACAACCTAAACAGAGGCTATATAAATTATTTATTACTAAACAGGACCAAAAAGCAAGGAATAAAAATAAAATTGGGTTACCTCCCAACAAGCGCTATCGTTTAACGCCCCTAGCTAGGCATAAAAAGCAAGGATAGACCTAGGTATTGCCATCTTTTGTAGGCAATCCATAAGTGGCTCTCATAATAGATTCATAAGGTAATTTAATTTTCTTTCTAGGAAAGTGTTCCATGCCTTTCCTTAACGTAAATTGAAATATAATATTTCCTTCCTTCATATCAATAATTGCACCAATCGTTCTAAGGAAAGGTCTACCAAGAAAAATAGGACTTGAAGGATTGCAATCTATGTCAAGAACAATAAAATCTACGGGCACATAATTACTATTTGAAACAATAAGAACATCATTAATTCTTCCCATAGGTTTCTCAATAGTGGAATCCGCAAGGTGCAAGTTTAGAGAGCAATCATCAAAATCACGAAAACCTAACAAATCGCACAAAGTCTTTGAAATCGTGGAAACACTAGCACCCAAATCACAGAAAGCATAGCATTCATGATATTTAATTTTAATTTTAATAGTAGGTTCCCACTCATCATAAAGTTTTCTAAGGATAGAGACTTCTAATTCAAGTTTTTCTTCATAAGATTGCATCAAGGCATCAACGATATGTTTAGTGAACACTTTATTTTGACTAGTAACTTTATTTTGCATCAGTCCCATCATTATTAAGATTCATATTGCAAAACAAAGATTTAATTGGGGACACATCAATAACTTTTAGATCTTCATCTTTATTTTCATAGCAATCCGGTTTAGCGGCCATCCTATTAACTAAGGTGGCTTTCTTATCCAAAATTTCAGCGGTCAACTTCTCAAGACGAGCAATTTGGGATCTTAAACCATCAAATTCTTTAGACATATCATCGAGCTCTTTATTCATAAAACTCATAAATCTTTTTGTTCCTTAAGCTCGTTTCTAAAGAAACTATTATGCTCGAATTGCAAGACCATAAAACTCCTAACGTTGTTTTCGATTTCTTCTAACCTTTTAAGGTGAAGATCACCAAATCGGGGAAGAGCCATCGAGACAAGCAAGCAAACTAACACACAAGCAAGCAAAAAGCAAGCGGGAAAAAAGAGGCAAATAGAGAAAGAGAGGGAGGATAGAGTGAGAGAGAGAGGGCGAATAAAATGGCAAGGGTGAAGTGGGGGAGAGGAAAACGAGAGGCAAATGGCAAATAATGTAATGCGGGAGACAGGGATTGTGATGGGTACTTAGTATATTGGCTTTTGCGTAGACTCCCCGGCAACGGCGCCAGAAATCCTTCTTGCTACCTCTTGAGAACTGCATTGGTTTTCCCCAAAGAGGAAGGGATGATGTAGGAAAGTAGCGTAAGTGTTTCCCCCAGTTTTTGAGAACCAAGGTATCAATCCAGTAGGAGGCTACGCGCGAGTCCCTCGTACCTTCACAAAACAAATAAATCCTTGCAACCAACGCGATAAGGGGTTGCCAATCCCTACACAGCCACTTACGAGAGTGAGATCTGATAGATATGATAAGATAATATTTTTGGTATTTTTATGATAAAGATGCAAAGTAAAATAAAAGCAAAGTAAAAAGCAAAGGAAATTACTAAGTATTGGAAGATTAATATGATGAAGATAGACCCGGGGGCCATAGGTTTCACTAGTGGCTTCTCTCAAGAGCATAAGTATTCTACGGTGGGTGAACGAATTACTGTTGAGCAATTGACAGAATTGAGCATAGTTATGAGAATATCTAGGTATGATCATGTATATAGGCATCACATCCGAGATAAGTAGACCGACTCCTGCCTACATCTACTACTATTACTCCACTCATCGACCGCTATCCAGCATGCATCTAGAGTATTAAGTTAATGAAAACAAAGTAACGCCTTAAGCAAGATGACATGATGTAGATGGATAAACTCATGCAATATGATGAAAACCCCATCTTGTTATCCTTGATGGCAACAATACAATACGTGCCTTGCTGCCCCTACTGTCACTGGGAAAGGACACAACAAGATTGAACCCAAAGCTAAGCTCTTCTCCCATTGCAAGAAATATCAATCTAGTAGGCCAAACCAAACTTATAATTCAAAGAGACTTGCAAAGATAACCAATCATACATAAAAAACTCAGAGAAGATTCAAATATTATTCATAGATAGACTTGATCATAAACCCACAATTCATCGGTCTCAACAAACACACCGTAAAAAGAAGATTACATCGAATAGATCTTCACAAGAGAGGGGGAGAACATTGTATTGAGATCCAAAAAGAGAGAAGAAGCCACCTAGCTAATAACTATGGACCCGTAGGTCTGAGGTGAACTATTCATACTTCATCGGAGGGGCTATGGTGATGATGTAGAAGCCCTCCGTGATCGATGCCCCCTCCGGCGGAGCTCCGGAACAGGCCCCAAGATGGGATCTCATGGATACAGAAAGTTGCGGCGGTGGAATTAGGGTTTTGGCTCGGTATCTGATCGTTTGGGGGTACATAGGTATATATAGGAGGAAGGAGTACGTCGGTGGAGCAACAGGGGTCCACGAGGGTGGAGGGCGCGCCTGGGGGGGGGGGGGGGGGGGGGCCCCCCCCCCCCCCCCC